>NW_009260493.1:365347-370769 GCF_000687185.1 Egretta garzetta
TCCCTAAAGCTCACAAATATGAAGAATCTATACCATTCATGGGTTCAATAAAAGTCTTGAAAGACAGTATCTTTTTCTGTATCTCCAAAGTCACCTGGTGTGTTTACATGCAGTTTGCAAATTCAGACTAGATTCTCTGAGTATTTTTTCATCTGCAGCTAACTATATAGTTGATAGCATAAAGATCCATAGAATTTTATGATGTTTCCAGATCATGTCAGAGAAAAATCACAAAACCACAAGACTGTATATGCAGACTTTGCAATTTAGTTAATACTAGTTCTGACTATCATTTGAAGGTAAATACTGCCCATAAAAATTTTACCATGGTCACTAGACCCAGGGACTAACTGGCACAGGAGCAGGTTGCAACTACACAAATCCTCCAATTCCTGCATTTCAAAATTTGTCCAAACCTCAAAAGAACTTGTGACACCCCATCAGCTTCTCCAATTTTTGCCAGTTGCCACTGATCTGAAGAACCTAACATTACCATCAGAGGTGGCAGCATTTTTGTAATATTCTAATAATGTTTTCTGCTCTTTCCAGGTTTCATTAAAGCAGCTATGAAACCTAAATGATATCAGGCTAGTATGAAAAATTACACAGTTTAAATTGCATAAAACGCTATAAAATATTTTTTTAAGTAGTATAAAAACACAGTAGCCCTCTTAAATCGTCTTAAGGCTTAATTTTTGCCAATGCATACAGAAAGTAGGATTCTGCAACAGGACAAGATTTGGTATTTTTAAACATAGGGGGGAGAGGCACACAATCACATTTGCCTTAGGTCACAGAAATCAGTAATTTACGCTCTTGAAGAAGGGCCACCCAACTACACGACAAGTTCCCAACAATAGGATAGTTTTGTTTTAAAAGAAGCCAATATCCAGAATTGGTGGTGCTTAGGGCAAAGGCAACTGCTTCATGCTCTGTCTGCAAGCTTTCACCAATACTATATTTGCTTACAGCTTCCCTGGCTCCATCCAGTGTTCATTGTCTTTTGGTTTCATTAGCACTAAAAATAACCAGCATCTGAAGAAGAACCTCCTTTTAAGAAAACAAACAAAAATCCAAACCATAAATCCAACACAAGCATTATTTCCTTCTGATGTTTTTGTCAAGATGTCAAGTTCTTCATGAAAACAACGTATGGGTGGAGTACCGTGTAGACTGGAAAGGGCAGCTCTGACCTCAGACACAACTCTTGTTAAAGCAGGAGAGAGGTCGGTGCCTTTTCCACAGTTAAGTGTTTACAATCCGTGAGGCTCTTTATGGGATGTCACTTCCCAGTATTTCTTTTTGCTTTGTTTTAAATGAACTGTCACTGCAAATTTAGATATGACAGAGATGCAGGAAGAATACAGAAATGTGTTCATCATGTTTACTTATGCGTCATAATTACTACATAATTATAGAAAATCGTTGAAATCTGCAGCTACAGGTACTTAGTTTCTGCCTGTATCTCCTGTATTTGATCTACTTGTAATCAAGGCTTTACTGTCTTCACTCCACAAATGTAAGAAAAGATGGTTTGCTTTCCAAGAAGGGAAGTTGTAAAGATAAATGCCTTAAAAACTTGGAGAAATTTAAATAATGTGGCAGTGATGATCATACAATTGCAATAAAATGATACGAGTTTGCTGAGTATGTTGCTGTGTTTTTTCAGCAGAGCTCTACTCATAAAAAGGAATAAAAGGATGTTTCAACTTAATTTAAATATAATACCACAGCACTTCTACATTTGCTGTGTTCAGGCTTTGCCAATTAGAAAATTAATTACGTACTCCATCAAGCACTCTTGTTTTATGTTTGGGATGTATTAAACATTTTTTGTTTAGATAGTAATTTGATTAACTGGACTTGAAACTTCTGTGTCTGTTGATTTATTATGTATGTATATGTATGTGCACACATATAGACTTACATATTAATTTCTTAGATCAAATCTCCAACTCTACACTGCTTAAGATTTTAATTCCAGACTGAAGATCTAAAAGTGGCTACCAGGAACCCAGGACTTGCTGAAAGAAATGTGCAGGAGCACAGTATTCACATTAACAAAAATCAGGTTAAAAATTAAGATGTGTGTATTGTACTGAATATCGTATTCAGACTTCAATATTCAAGCTGTCACAAAACCCGATTAGGAGAGGGTAAACAAGCGAAGGGATCTCTTCCTGATTCCCATCCAGACAGACTCCTGCCAACAAGCGGGGGCACATGCAGCCCCTAAAACACTGAACTACACAGCATGAAGTTACACTTTCAAACACTTTCCCCTCCAGTATGGTTTCATTATAGCTGGGCTCCAGTAAGTCCACGTTGAGAGGTGCTGCCTTTGAACAAAGCAACTTCTGCTCTTTCCGTAGTTTTACTATGTTAGGTAACCTCGACTTACACAATGTGAACTGCTTATCAAAAGAGGTAAGAGGAACATGTTCATTTGGGCAACTTCCTCCTTTCTATGCCCTTATGCGTTCCCTTTTTCATTTCCCCAGCATAGTCTTGTGCACTTTTTGTCCAGATGACCTGAGGCAGCATATGCCCAACCTGCAACTACCTTTAAGCACAAGAAAAAAAAAAAAAAAAATCAGTGAAATGCACTATGCACTGCTCAGTTGAGAGTTTGAGGTCTGCCCCTTCACAGGCATCCAGCCTTTCACATCTATCAACACACACAGTTACTTCAGTTAAACAATCTGTTATTACCTGCCAAATGGAGAAGAGATTCCTTGTGCCCTTTTCCACTCCACTTCTCACTTTCATGTGCTCACAAAAAACACACCATCACTCAGGACTGAATTCTGAAACCATGTAGGTGATCAGGACAAGGTGATCACAGCCTCTTCTGGCTTCACCTTTATGAATTATTTCAGGTTAGGTCACAGTCTTACCTGGTGCATCTTGTACTGGCTTCTCCAAAAAGTCTCCCTCAGCCTTCACCAAACTACCTAGCTTCTTCGTCAAGGACAACACATCAGGCTCAAGCCCTGCATGTTTTTTATACAACAGTTAAGAGTCTTCTACTTGTATATCAACTGTATCTTCAATCTGTATTTGAGTCTCAGCTGCAGCAAAAAGTTTAGATGTATACATTCTCTTAAATTTGATGCTAAAATGGGAGGGAAAAGGGAAACTAGAGAAATTAGATTATACATTATATCACTAGCCAACAACTTAATGTGATTTTATTTTTAGTAGGGAACAGAAAACTACAGTTTATCTCCATCTCATTCTGAAGGTGGGTTTTTCTTTTTTTTTTTGGTTTTGCTTTGTGTGTGTGTGGGAAAGGAGGCAATTTTCCCTCCAAATAATGCACAGCTTTAAAAGGGTAAATCTGCCAAAGTAGCTTATGTCCAGCACTGCTGGCAATCAGCCACAGATTCTGTCCAGTCACTGAGGAAGAAAGATTTCTGGAGTACAGATGACCAGAATCCTGTCACACTGGTTTGAGACAGAATGAAAGAGGTCACATAAATGCAGCATGTGGCTCTCAGTGACAAGCTATTGAGTTGGATCTTTAGATCTCAGCATCTCAGGTTAAATGGCTCTATGCCAGAATATAAATCTAGATGACAATGCCTAAAAATAAATCTGAACCAATAACCATTGTGCATTCTTAATCATATGCAAATATCAGCTATTAACAAGCTTTTAATTCTTTCTGCTTCTGGTTCTGCAACAAAAAGGTAAAAAATTTTGAGGTTTAGATAATGCTAAAATAACTTGTTCTCCTCCAAGTAATTTATTATTAAAAGCTGTAATGAAATTGACAGTTTTGAAAGTGTAAAGGAATCCAAGCAATAGGTTTTACTAAAAGAGGCCAGAGAAAACCAGAAGGTAACAATTGACTAGCCTGGAACTAGTCTAATTGCATGGACCCAGGGCTTCAAAGTATTTGGAAACTGAAGTAACGACCTAGAAAACAAGGCCCCTTTCTCAGGAAGAGAGAAGAAATGGGGGTGGTACTTTATAACAGACTAATGAACAGCTCTTGCTGTGTAATTCAGAACTCACTGCCAGAGCAAATGCAAGAGAATGCTGCGGGATCAGGGAACCACGACCCAGGATCCATCCATCACCATTACCAGTCAAATCCTGATAGCGAGAAAGCAAGTAATGATAGTACAGACATTTTAATTTTACTCAGAACTAAAATTACTAATTCAGGTGAAAGACTTCTCCTTTTTGATTGTAAGGATTTTGAAACAGAATACCAAGACCATAGTCGGAAACCTAGGTTTGATTTATCATTGAGTTAGGTCCTCAGAGGAATGCAGATACATCTTTTGGTAACAGATATTGCACAGTGCCTCCTCAATAAACTACTAGAATAAAGCCAAATTTTAGGGCAAACACACACTTAGATGTTGATTGAGACCGAGACAGTTCACGACCAATAATACATTTAAACTCTTGCCATGGTATTTTTTTTATGTTTAGAGATGTAAGGCAGCTTCTCACTCCATTTTCATTTTTCAAGGCAACGTTACTGCTGTTCTCAATATCCAATCTCCTTTCCTCACTAATTTTTGTTCCAACATTTCTACCTATCAGAAGGCTATATGGGTTCCTTTTGCTTTCATTTCACTTTCACTTCTATGCATATTCCTATGTGTTTGTTTTGTTTCCTTGAAAACTTTATCCATAGCTTTTTACCTAACTTTTAATTACAAGTTTATCTTGCTGGTAAATGCAAGGAAAGCACTAAAAGACTTTTTTTTTTTTTTTGTGAAATGGGCTTTTTCTCTTTAAGGCCATTTAATCTTCTACTCAGCTGTGATTTCTGTGCTTTACACTTTCTCTTTTGGCAACAAGAAGTAGCTAAGTGTCCAGAATTTTGATCAATCGACTCCAATCTTTCCCTTCTCCACAAAGAAAGTTCAATGCACATTTTCATGTAAATCTGTTTCTCTCTTTCTTTTGCATTACCTGCGATGCTACCATAATTCAGCTTGATACTTTTAAACTTAATCATAAGCCTGTGAGAATAACCTGAGCTCCTTAACCACTAGCACTAATGTTATGTTAATTAACTACATCACTGAAATCTGTAAGAGAAATGGCATGGAGTCCAGATTTGGTCTCATTCAAAATAGAAATCTGCTGGCAGTTTGCATTTCAGTCAGAGAACAATCATTGTATTGTCATGCCTGTTGTTTTAAATAGCTGCATAGTTGCGACTATGAGGTCGACGCATTTTAACTGTGCCAAGAATAAACTATTTTTTTTAAAAGAGCAGCGCAGCCTATTAACTTTCCAAAATGTTTGGTTACCAACATAAAATAAAGGGGAAAACTTGAAGAAAATACACTCTTGAAACTTAGTGTGATTCTTCAAATATGCTGCTGAACATGTAAGTTGTAATTTTTAAGCCAAATTTCAAGCTACTTCCTATTCCTGTTTCCTACTATTTTGG
>NW_009260493.1:370897-392365 GCF_000687185.1 Egretta garzetta
AGGAACAACCAGCTATTAATAATAAACAGAAATAGCTATTAGTAGCTACCGGTAGGTACATGTACACCTGACTTCTATTGGTAGACAGATGTGCACCTGATTTGTAGATCCAAGCTGGTATTTAACCACCTCAGTGGAGTTGTGGGAACTGATTTATTCTTCCTGACTACAGTAAAGGCCATGTTGCATCCTACACTTTCATAGTAGCAGGTGAGAATGAGACCTTCCTTTGTTTCAATTCCCATCTGGAAAGTGATATTAACCATCTTTACGACCCTCACAGGTCAAAATGTGCTACTTCATTACATATTTGCATACCTCTTTCAAAACCTGACAAAAAAAAATTAGAAAAAACCCTTGACTACTTAAGAATTAGCACAATGGCATACCATTATATAATCTCATTCATAAATGTATGTGATTTCCTATTCAAACCTGAAGACTTCTTACCGATAAACATAAATAGGAAATGTAACTTTTTTGTGCAGACACGAGTTTCCTCAGGAAACACAGGATTTCACTGTGCCCAAGATCTCAAATACAAACACACAGAGACAGTGAGCATGCACTATTAGTCTCTTAGAAACTAGATGTAAACACAACAATTAACTGTTCATGATTCCTTTTATTTATTCAAATCACTTCTGGCAGTTGGTCACACCTCCAGCTTTCTTAGTAACCACACAAATGAAAAGGCAGGCTCGGGATTATGAAAGAAAAATTACGCAACGAGGCTGTGTACAAGCTCACCAAAGTGTCCAAACAAAAGGCAATTCTGGAAAGCGAGACCAAGAAAGCAGATTATACAACTAAAGTCTTCTCCCTTTCCATGATACATTGCGATGGAGAAGCAGCAGATTTTCTGCTCCTGAGACAGTCAGTCAGCCAGAAAAAAAACTAAATGAACTTCTGTCTCTCTGGGAAGCAGAAAGCAGAAGCTTCACAATAAGATTCAAAGCTTTGTGTTTAAAAAAATGTTTAATTTGAATGAAAAAGCAGCGATCCAATCTTTCATTATGGCTATTGCTTTTTTGGTAGGATGGATATGTATTTTAGAAATGTAAATAAGGTTGTCACATGGCTTCACTTTCACATAATGGACGTGGCACTAAAGAACAAAAGTAGTAATTCCAGGATAGCCCACTGACTTTAGCTCACATCTGCTGATAAATAAGTATTTAGGTTTAGAAATATTAGCTATGTTGAGGTCACTAAATACATTTGCAAATAATAAATTTCTTATTTCTGAATGCTAATACCATTGAAGACTTTTAATCCACTTTATTTGTATGCTTATGGATTAATTATAAAGCACTTGAGTCTTTGAAGTTGAAGAAAGGCACCTAAAGAGGTATAAAAAAATGCACCGCGTGTCTTTTTATGGCAATCTCTCTCTCTAGGAGCCCAAATGCCTTTTCAGACCTTATTCTTCCCACATTGCACAACTTCAGTAATGCAAGGAAGACAGAAATCCAGGTTAATTAGCCTTATGCCCTGTCTAATCAGTCTCAAATCAGGATATGATTATCCATGTTTTATTACTGCAACTCACATCTGCTAACAAAGCTTTATGTCCAGAAGACCTCTGCTAACACGGCAGCTTGATCACATTTGCTTTTTCACTGATTTGTGATTGATCATTGGATGGTTCCACCTCTGCCTCTCCTGTCCACAAGCTGGGCTTCTGGCTTCCTTAAGCATCACTTCACCCCACCATGGCCTGGGTTTCTGTGACAACGCACTCCCCTGGGAACAAAAATGCCACCGGGGCTGCAAATCTCAGCAAAGGGTCTGTTCCCAAATATTTCTCCCCTCATTTGGATGGGAGCACAAGCTTTGTGACTTGCATTATCTTGTCCTTCCCACTGTAACAAGGCACATCAACTTCACCCATGTGTGAAAGGAATAGCAGCATCCAGGCTGCAAAACAGGACTCAGGTACGCAGCCAGTCTAACTAGTAACAGAGAATGATTGGGCTGGTACGGTGACTGGCTTAGCAGCTGATAACTGTTGTAATTGGTGATGCCGATTCTCGATTCTCTCCTGAAAAACCACGTGGTGTTTCTGGACTACCCAGTGGACCTAAACAGGTATGGGGTGTGTTGTTGTTATTAACAGGGGTCAAGTAAGAAAGAAAATTCAGCTGTGTCTGCAACTGTCTACTAAGCAAGCGTCAGTCTGCAGTCTCAGTTCTGACCCAGTACCAGGAAAGGCTGCACCACCTGAACGTGGAAAAGCCTAAGGATGCCTTGGCAAGTGAGGCCAAAACAAACAGAATGAAGAGATGGGCCTTTACACAAGCTCAACTGTAATAATGGGTTACTTTAATGTCCTTGGGAGAATGAAAGCACAGCTCAAAATACGAATTTACCACAAATAACCATAATTTCTTATCAACAGTCAAGTCTGAAGACTACAGTCTCCATTCCTAAGTGAGCTTTTTTCTTTTTTCATCTATTAGGCAAGTAAATATTTCACTTTGCTTTGCTACACTGGCTTGGCCTCATATCTTCTTGAATACTGTGATCTTGTGTGTAAGGGTTTGGGTTTTTTTTCCCCCCCTCAAGACCGGAAAGCTAACAGTAATACTCTTCGCCTACTACTGCGGTTATAGTTCATTCCCTTCACCTTATGGAAAGAAGATTTTTCCTTTGTTTTAATGAGCTTAAGATAAAGCCTTTACAGAACAGCTGCTGCATTCACAAGGTCTGGAAGCGAGTGGCTTTCTCACAACAGCTCCTTGAGTAAAGATGTACAGAAAGTCCACACTGACATACGGTCCTTGGCACTGTATGGCAAAGAAGCTGTACGTCCCCAGGTATGCCAGCAATAACCAAGCAAGGTGATAGAGGCACAGAGGCCTATGCAGTTACAGCAAGCTACCCAGCTGCACTGTACGAGTAAGGTGCAGAAAGCATAGGAGCTGTATACCGCATTTGTGCAGGCCTTTGGCATCTCTGTAAGGGGATGATGAATTTTCCTTGGGAGCTAAACTGGCACAGCTAAAAAGCAACACTGTGATTTGGGTAAACTAAACTGTAACTCTCATTCTGCAGCAACAGCACTGTAGATACAAGATGCTATTAAATGTTCCAGATAGATCTCATATCAGGGTGAATACAATGACAGTCTTTAGAGATTACACATGTTCTCCATAGACACTTAACCCAATGTGCATCAGTGAGGGCATAATCCTCTTAAAAGTACTAAAGACTATATCACAAATACTGAAATGTAATTACAAAAAATCTAGCGAAATTACAGTAAAAGAAGCTTCACAAATTATATCTCGTGTTAATGTTTACATGTTTCATGTAATGAAACTCAAAACAGTACTTCACAACACTATATGTTGGCAATGATGACTCCTCAGCAGGGAAAGCATGAGACACAGGTAAACCGGAGAGAGGGGGGGAGCAAGTTGAGGTGTGGGGCTTGGCCTCCAGGCAGGCTGCGCCGGGGTGGGGCTGGAGCCAAAGAGGAACCGTTCTCACCATATAAGAACTCAGCTTTACTCCTTCTTCCACTCTTACCTGGAGGTTACTTATCCTGAAACATCGGGATACATTTCTACTAGTTCCCTAACAGTTCTGATGTTGAATTAAAATAATCATTGTGAACCCAAAATAAACCAGGATCTATTTCAATGGACAGGATGGAGGCTAGCTTTTACATTAGCCCTAGTTCCTTCACATACCTTCTGAAATGAGCATTCTATGTGGGGACCAGCCCCAAATTAAAGTCTACTAACAAATGAGAAAAATAAAACATACACCCCCAAAACCAAGCAACCAGAATTTGAATATGAACATTAACTGTGTAATTAAGTAATCAGTTATAACTTCCTATAAAATGTAATATATTTCAAATATCTCTTAGTTTACTGTGGAGAAATAAATTCTAAAGAGCTAGAGGGTTGGTTTTTTTTTTTGGTGGGTTGGGTTTTTTTCCTTTCTTCTTTTTTAAATAGACTGTTGGATTCTTAATAGGTTGTTGACACTTCCCTCATAAGGTTCCTTCTCATCTTAGAAGAAAGACAGAACAAGTAGCCTGTTTTCTTGCACACAATAATAGACGATTCACTTGGATACATAGAACTACCATCTAAAAAACCTCTGTGTGAGTCTAAAATTAGAATTCTGTGATATGACTCATAAGGAGAAGCTTTGTGACAGAAACTAGGATATTTTTAAGCAAATGAGGTCTAAAGTACAAAATAAAAACTGCATTCTAGAAATAGTCTGTGGAATAAATTGCTAATAATTGTTAGGTGTTATTTTTTCATCTGTGTGTTTTATCCACCTTCAAGTATACTCTCTAAATTATATTATCATCTTGATAATTAAAGGTGGTGAAGCTGCTGATTTCCACAGAAGGGCAAAACAGGATTACAGGAAAACAGTAGAATTTTCTCACTGAAATATTTTGCCTTTACACTACATCAGTACATAAGCATGGCCAGCAATAGATCCTCTACAAAACTATTTTAATGCTTATTGATTAGTAAGGACAAGAGACGCACCCTTCTGCAATTTTCTATTCCTCTAGTATTGAAAAACAACAGGTGTGGCATTCCAAAAGGGAGGATTATTTATGATGATGGCAATTTGCTATGTTCAAATTTAATACTACAATAAAAGTTACAAGATGTATTGTAGGAAGATACTACAGCACTGCTGCAAGAAGATAAAGCTTAATTTCTCAAGCCTGCAGTATACTCTAATATAAACAGGAAATTAATTAGAAGTCACAAAACAGACAAATGACAAATGTCATCGTAATACTTTGAAGATATTCTGCTTCCCGATACCCCCAACCCAATGCTATTATTAAAAAAAAAAAAAGTCTAGCAGCCTGTCAGAATAGAGGGGGTGCTCAAAATACTTATTACTGTACTATTTTCCTTCTCAAAATCTTTATCTTCACTAAACCCTCAACATTGACACATAATTGTTCCTATTTAGGCTTCTTGAAATATCACCCCTTTCACACCAGTAACAAACATGGCAGATGTTATTTTAAGATAAAGTCTTAACTGAAAACGGTTTTGGGGCCTCAGATAGGGATTTATCACAACCAGTGTTAAACAGCTGCCGTGTGAATGCCTACATATGAACTTGTCAAACCAGACTGAGCAGAGTGGAGCTGCTGAAGGCAGGTTCATATAAAACACAATTTGCCTGACATGTTTTGGATACCCACTGTATTTCAGAAGCACCATTTTTTAACCACTGCCTATAAAGCAATCCAAGGATGATTTTCCTTTTGCATTTTGCTTCCTGCATTTTGTCTAATGAATCCTGTCCTCGGTGTTTTAATAGTAGCATATGAGAAGAATTTGAGGTTTTGAACCGTGTTCCTCCAGAACCAAATGAAAGCAATCTCAGTGCGAGACACTACCATGCCAACCATTTTCTTCTCTAAATATATACCTTACCCCAGATGAAAACTGAAAAAATATATTGATTTTTCTTAAGTAGCAACTCAAATGCAAATATATGTTTGCCTTTTATATCACCTGTGTGATCTTTAGTGCTTTTTATCCTGACTGACTATCAACCAAGCAGAAAGGGGAGCACAGATTAGTTTACCAACCTGTAAGAACTGTGCTGTGATCATCAAAAGTGCAAACAAGGAAAAAAGTAAGAATATGTTGATTTACATTACATTATTAATTTGGGAAGAAAAGCAGTAGAAAGGTTTAAGCAGTGAGATAATATTAACTTAAAAAAATTTAAAAGTATTTTAAATCACTAACTTGGAATTTGTTAACAAAGGAAAAACTCTAAGAATCAAAAGACAGGACTATACTACACTAAAACAAATGCTGCATTGCACAGACTGCCCCAGGACTGTGTTCTCACTGAGTAGAACACAAAATTAAAACTCCCTGCAGTATAGAAAAAAAAAAAATCATATAGAGCAAGAAGTATCTCTGTGAAAAGAACCATATGTCACAAAACATTCTAATGCAACATGATACCTAGAATTCAGTGCATACTGTAGTCATTTGTGCTTCTAGTTGTATGTTTTGTTATCCTTTCCCCTATGTTTCTGCAACATCTACAGGTAGCTCAGAACTTGTCTCTGCTAGCAATATCTCAGATTATTATTATCAGACACGTGGGTAAGAAGAGACCTGAAGTGGATTCTCACCGGACTTGTTTCCACATGCATAAACCAGAATTAAATACTTCTGGTACTGGTGGTTTCACAGCTAGCCTTAGTAACTTTCTTTATCCAATGTTAACTAATATTTAACCTGAATACTCCTGGCTGCAGCCTAACCTTTTCGCATGTTTTTGTTGTAGTAAATGAAAGCACTTGACCTCTTTTCTTTTTCTTACTTACTCTTTAATGAATTCCTTTTCAGCTATGATCTTTTTCCAGCTGTCTTAACCATCATACATAAATCTTATATTTCAGTATTTTGTTCTGAAGTAATATTAGCTTTTAAATTTCTCACAGTGGAAAACAAGAAAGATTGAAATCCTGCTTTAATTCCTCCTTTTAAGTAACATATGGGCTACAATGCTATTCAGATTCCCAAGTCACCATTTAGATTTACTTGGCCTTCAGGTCATACAGTCCACAGAGTCAATAGAGTCAAAAGAGTCTATTTTCCCTTAACACACTGCCAGTGTGTAATGAAATGCCTAAATTACAAGAGGTGCTCACCTGAGAGACTAATAATTGACACTGGCATCATTTGTAACTCAAGGCTCTTCTAAATCCAAGAAAGCTGCAGGAATCAAGCTGGGACATTTCAGAGAGTGAAAGATTGTAAAGAAAAGGCAGCAGCAGGGTTACATGGAACCAGTATACACCAGCAGACTGGGCAGAATGAAACCTTAACCAGGTCAGCATTTGTGATGTGGGGGTAAAACTCAACTGTGCGAGGTATGCAGCACACCCCTCCTGACCAACCACACCTTTTCATTCTCGCTCACATTTACAAATGTGAGGTTGTGGTTGGATTTTGGAGATAAGATGGTAAATGGCACTGAAAGGGGAGACCCTGCCATGTGCCTTTTTGCCAGGAGCTCACCTGACCTCTACAAACCAATCTTCAGCTGGTTCAGGTCTAAGGTAAGAGAAGAAAGAGCACTGGTGAAAAGAAAGTTGGGAAACATGCACACAGTGAAGCAAGGTAGCTTTCACAGTAGCAGGTATCTGTTAAATCAGCTTAGCTTAGTGTTAAACTGTGGCTCTTGGCACTGTTGACTTAGAAAACAACCAAAGGAAAAGACCAATGAAGGTACATACTAACAAAGTGCCTACTGGCTAAATAGAAAAAAAAAAAATCTACTGTTTGATTAATGGCTACTGCTAGCACTGCATAGAAAAGAAATTCTAGGATGTAAAAGGAAGGAAAAGAAGAGCCAAAACCTAAGGGGTGGGGGGAAGGACAATCTAGAAAAAAAAACCAAAAAACCCCACAGCATTCTGTTAATAGCGCTAATATAAGGAAGACATTAACATTACAGATGATACTCAGTTGTAGGCTTACATAAAACAAGGACTGGACATTAAGCTACTTTGACCTGTGTGTATTGAAGCTTTTCAGGAGTGTGTGAAGGTTACTAGGACAAGTATGGTTCCTTTCCATCACAGTGGGTCTTCATGAACGACCACATTTCTTTCTTTCCCACCAGAGCTCTTCCTGCACTATGAAGTCTCTCTACAGGGGGTTTACAAAAGCCCAAGATTCCCACAAGCCAAAATGAGTTCAAGAGCCTTACAAGACCAATGGCGCAACTCAGAACCTAACAGGAGATTGAGAAAAAAAAAATATCTTACACTTTCATATTGTTTGTAGAGGGGTTTTTTTTAAGACCACAAAGTGATTGTCTTGTAACAGTATATTGTTTAAATTGCTGTACTTTGTACACCCCAGCACTGGTTTTACTGAATGTGGATAAATGGATAACAGTCTGAAAATACCAGTGATACCAGAGCAACTTAACTGGGGTGGCATGTATGTTAGGATTGTAGTTCAGACTGAATTTTTGTGATCCCTCATAGATAAGGACAAAAGTGTCCTGCTTGACTAAACGGGCCATCCAATAACGAACACAATGCCACTCAGAAAAATCTCTACCCAGCACAGAGTACCAAATGAGAACCTGGAGGAAACCAATAGAGGGAGGGAAAAAGAGGAATGGGAAAAGCCCACAGTATTAGTATGATCCAGTGACTGCTCAACATCACCTTACAAGCCAGTAAGAGCAAGTCAGCATACAAGAGTGACACAGTCCAGAAGAACGGGATACTGGCGTTTTTTCAGAACAGCATGAGCATGACTGCAGTTTGCCCATAACAGTGTAGTACTTATGGAAAAGACTGAATTTCATGACGGCAAAGATTACAAAGGCATAAGGGTTTTACTAGCTTGTTTTCCAGCTTTGGTTTTTGCAGCTATTAAAAATGCTTTAAGAATCTTCAGTGTATGACCAGCTATAATGCATGTGAAAATCGCACTTCCTGTAGGCTAAGGAACAGTGCTTTTGTGCCAGTTGGCAGTTAATTCCCTGAGTAATCCCAAAGACAGTCCCAGGAACGTCACTCAAATCAGTGGTGTACACCAGTTCTGCTCAGGCTTTGTGAGAGCTTTATAATATGAACGAGTAAACTAAGAAGCATAAGGTACTGCAGAAAACCTTCACCTCTGCTAGCAAGGAATAAATAATGCAAAAGACAATGACACTAAATGATGTCATCAGTTCGTTCTGTAGTGCCACAAGGATGCTCATGCTTAAATTCAGCGATGAAAAAAATCAGGTGTCATCTCTATATTCTCTCAGCTGAGAGCTGTCTCTAAGGAGATAGGCACTTTAAAAAGAAAAAATGAATTATACCCTACTTAAACACCTGCCTTAGGCTGCATTAGCTCACTCATACCACCATTTACACCCCTGAAAACCCAAATTGCCTGACCTATGCAGGAGGGACCCGGCAGCCCCTGAGCACTGAGCAGGGTAGCACCGTTCTAGTGAGCGCTGAGGGAAGAACAAGCAGCAAGCAGAAGCTAGTGGAAAGATGCCACATGCAGCTAAGGGTATGTGTCTAGCAAAAGAGCGAGATGCCTTCTGTGGATTTATACCTACCTTCCCGATTATGATTGACCTTCCCTCAGAGGCACCCCCCACCCCATTTAAAGTGGTAAGGCTGCTCTTTTCTGCAACCCTTGCCTATTATACAGGTTATAAAATTCCCAGAATTAAAATATAATAGGAAGGATTTTTGCTTCAAAACCATGCCCTTATTAACTACAGTTCAGGTAACAAGGGATCATACTCCTTCTGGAGAGACCCTTCTCTCTCCTTTGAGTGCAGACTAAGCTATAATGAATAGCCCTACGTCTCAATTTTTATTAGGATGACAGGGATGATGAAGTCAGAGATGATAAATCTTATTCTCAATGCCCACCTCTCTCCTGTGCCCTGCCTGGCCTGGACTAAAGGAGTAGGTCCCTCTGGTCTTCTGGGCAGGGAGCGCAATACTGCAATAAGCCTTTGCCTGGGCACCACAGGATAAGACAGGTTGCACACACACTTGCATACAAACCCACAGCCCAGTACACTGCACATCTTTTTGACTGTTTGTCCCAAGTGGATTTCTGAGGCAGCAATATGCAGTCTTATTCAAAAACTAACATTTACAGGGTGTATTGCAAGTGTCATAATCACCAAAGGGAAGTGGCTGGAATTTTTTTTTTAATAAAAACCAGCAAAAATCCCCAACACCAGAACAAACTTTGTTCCTCTGACAGTTTTTAGAAGAGCTGATATAATTGCACTCACTTGCAGTATGTAGAGCAGAGATTTCAAAACTGGTCTTGAGACCCCCAGCGAAGAGTGGTATTTTTCCAGTCTTTCCTCCACAAAAAAAAACTCTTTCCCCACAATCACTTATTGGAAACCAGTGAGGCAAATACGAGGCAGCAATGTAAAGGAAGGAACACAGCTGGCTTTACATTCTCCCTCAATCCCAACGAATTCCCAGCACTGACATCTTGCAGCACTCTCTGACGGCGTCACACAAGGACTCTCCTGCCTCAGCTTACGGCCAGGTACAAAAGCAGGTGCTGTAAAGTACAACTGCTGCTCGGCACTGACTGAGGATCCCCCAAACCACCTCCATTCCTGTTACACCGTGAACACTGTCGATTCCACTCTCCCCTTGAGGTACGCACCCAGCTCCAATGGCACCAATTCTGGGCTGCCATACAAACCCACCAAGAAATATCTCTGTGTTCCTATGTCCATACCTGCTCCTACTTCTGTTGACTATAATCTCTGGAAGGTACAGCAACCTTAATTCACAAGGGCTAAGGTAGTCGCAGTGCAGATTGCCAGCTCATCCCTAATGCAGAACAACAGACTAAAAAAAGATTTAGGCTCCAAGCACTCCAGTCTTGGCATAGGTGAAGCATTTATCAAAATAGTGCTTCTGCAGCAAAACTCAGATCCCAGCAATACCAAGCTGAACTGATTTCATCCAAGAAGCAAAGAATCCAGTTATAGGTATGACTTCAAACTAATAGACGATGCCAAATTTGCATTTAGTTCATACTAAGTGAACTTCTTCTAAAGTGTCTTCACTGAAGAGGTCATGCAATTATTTTTGCTTAATTTCCAAAAAGAAAACCCCACAAACATATAGCCAACTGAACTATATATCAGATTACAACAGAGCAAGACACATCAAAATCAAAAACAATTATGTAAAAAACCCAAATAAACAGGACAACCATTTTGTCAGCAACAGCTTTATAGATGTTTAGAAAGTTAGTACATAACAATGTGATAATTAATAGCCCACAGGCTCTGTAAATAGCTCCTGTAGCATCCTCCTTACTCATTGCGTCAGAGTACCAGCCTGGATAATCTTCCCTGATCCTTTCCTTTACAACATGCCTTCATAACCTTCAAGCACCTCTGCCATTTCTCACATGCATTTCTTCATATTCCTCGATAGGGTGCTCAGTTTCAAAATCATTTCAATTCTGGCTTCAAAACTCTCATTTTTTTTCTCT
This sequence comes from Egretta garzetta, assembly GCF_000687185.1. Taxonomy (NCBI): domain Eukaryota; kingdom Metazoa; phylum Chordata; class Aves; order Pelecaniformes; family Ardeidae; genus Egretta; species Egretta garzetta. The sequence continues at coordinate 381,937 of NW_009260493.1, forward strand.
TGGCTCCTTATGAAGAACCTGACTTCTTTTAAATATATATACTTATATTCTTATAAATATATAAACACTGAGATACATAGACAACATACTAAGACCCCTGCCTGTTCTGCAAGCAGCGTTGCCTCACTGCAGCTCTCCTTGCACTCTCTCATTCATCTGTGCTTACCTGGAGTGTCTTATCTTAAAATATTTCCTCGGTTTATGTTTGTGGACACTTTGAACAACCATTGTCCAAGATCACGGCCTAAGAATTTGCAGATGCAAAAATAGCAAGGAAAAAGAAAGTAACTGTACAAGAGTCTGTGGAACATCAAGCAGGAGCATTTTGGAGCTGGAAGAGTACTGTAGCAGGCCTAAATGGGACAGACTTTGCATCTTTATTTATTCTCATATTAATCTACTGAGGCTACATGGAAATTATGTGTGCTAGTTGTACCTAGTGGCTGGGAAGCTGAGTTCAGATATCCTAAACTGAAAAAATAATAAATGGAAGGAAAAGCCATGGGATGATAAAGTGTCCAGATTAGAAAATGCAGAAGATGTAGCAAGGGTTCTGTGCATATAAGCTTTTGCTGAAGTCAGGGGAAGCTGGTGTGTAAAGAAAAGAAGAGGTCAGGGATTTGTGATTAAGTTTAAAAGTTAACAGGATTGAAACCTACAGCCACACTGACAATTTGTTTCTAGTTAATAGCATCATTTGAACAAAAACATACATTCTCAATTGAGCTTTTAGCTGCAGCATTTAGGTGTATAACTTCCAAAAAACTAAGACAATAACATTATTGAATAATGCTTTATTATAAGAACTTCAAAAAAACCCTACTCTCCCCCCCGAATACTCAATGAATACTGCAAAGACATCCTGTGATATGTTACCTAAAAGGTCACCAACTTCAGCACTAATAATTAGCTCATTGACCTATGAATTTTTCAATGCTTAATAATGTAATGAGGTACAGTTCTCGTTTGGAGACAGCAAATACTGCTAATTTAATAAATATTAGTTTATCGGTAGAGCAGATCTACCTGTAGACTTCACAGCTGAAAAGAGGATAGATACAGTTTCTGTTCTCTTTTCTGTAAGAAAACTGATGCATAATCAGGTAACGTGGGAAAAACAAACCCAAAGTCTCATAATCTACAATTCGGTGTCCTGTCCCATGGATCCATGTCGGTAACATCAGCTGCTTTCAAACACCACTATTAATGCTATACCAAAGGACTCATATAATCAGAGCCCTTCAGATATACTACAAATACTACAAATATTTTTCAGTAGGTAAGTTTAGAACAGTTATTAAACTTCAGAAATATTGTGCTGACTGTGTACTACAGTGAAAAACAGGAACCTCCATTTATGAACGGATGGCAGACAGCACCAACACAAGTCAGTCACTTACCTTGAAGTCGTTGCATGACATTGGCAATATCTCTAGATCTTGCCACTAGTCGGGATGAGGCCATGATCTCTTTGCAGCGAGTCCACTTCCCCTGACAGAAGTCTCCCTCCAAGCTGCTGACCTCACTGAGATGAGAATCTCAGACGGCTTCCTTCTAGCGTTCAACCCTTAGCCCAGCATGCCTGGGGCAGTCAGACGCCTCTGGTCCAACGCCAGCCCTCACAGGGCTTGGGAACAGGGCTGACGAGCAACCTCAGCACCTGAGAAATAGAGTACCAAGGATCAGAGGAAACTTTTACCAGCTCTTCAAGGCTAAGAAGTCTTAATAGCTATTTTAACAAGTAAAGAGCGGGATATTTTGCCCATAGTACACACCCCAGCCAGAGACACAATTAATGCTGAAAGCTTGCTTGGCAATCATCAGTGGAATGAAGCTGCAAAAACAAATCATTAAAAACAATTGGCAATGCACCAGACATCAATGCTTTCCTGAGGATGCTTGTGGATGTTGTTTTAGAAATAACAATAACATTGTACATATTAAAAGCAATACTGTAATACCTGTTAATGTAAATAATATTAGGCGTAAAGGAGGAAAAATGAAACCACTTATAAAATCCTAAAGCTGTACAACTCTCATTCTATTTCACCATGCTAGAAAGGAGCACATGATAGTAGCTCATTGGTCAGGAAAATCCCTCACTTCACTGGACTATGTGCTCGAATCTGAAATACTGATATTCACATACTTGATTATTAAATAAAGTTGTCTTTACATTTACTTTTCTAGTGGATGATGATGTTGTATTTTGGGTCATTTAACATCAAAAACTGAACTAGAACTACTACATCAAATTAACACTGTTGTAACTATAATAAGGACTATGGGACTCTAAATCTGTTCTGAAAAAATCAAATCAGATTCTTCAGATAATGTTATCAGTAATATCTCATCTTCTGAGGAACAAGTACATGTTGTGTATGCACGCACCTGCTTCCCTGTTAAGAAAGAACTGAGCATATAGACACCAAGAATAATTGTATTTATACTCCACACAGTGGGTGCATCCCAAAGTCAAGATGACATGTGGTTGATCAATAGCATGAGCGGGTTATTGGCATTGTTCACTTTCCTTTTTTCCTGGCCCCAAGGTTTCTCAGACAAGAGAGTCCTCCAGCATCAGGCAGACAATCCCTTTAGGCTGTACTGCTTTAGGCACACCAACTGTCCCAAAGAAACTGTGTCAACACATAAGGGCTGCCAGAGGAAATCATGTTTCAACATTTCCCTTTCTGACCCTTCAAACCCTGCCTGACCCAAGGGACTCCCTGCTTTCCCTCTTATGGCCGTTTTTATTGTATGTTTGCTTTGTGTTTTGGATACGTAAGCGCTGCTCAGGTCAGCAGACCCATCTGGCTTTAAATTAGTGGAGCTGAGGGAAGCACACTTCTGATGGATCAAGGTGCAGAAGAGACCGTAAAGTCCATCTGCGTGCATGGGCTGTGCTCTTTTGTGCTATGGCCAGAGTAGTACCACTACCCACTGCAGCCACATTACCACTATTTTTGCATAAGACATTCAGACACTCACGTCCCCGCTCTCTTCCCATGAGTGCCTGCCCTCTCATTCAGGGACCTCCTCCCCTCCTTCTCTTTCCAAGCTTTGCCCTGCACCCTTCTTGGGTTGCACAGAGCTTGTGCATTATCAGTCACCATTTCTCAATCGCAGCAAGGGGTCCTGGCAGCTGGGAGGCCTCACCCTTATGACAGTTTGGCCCGAGAAGGTGCCACCATCACACCTCTCGGCTGCAGCGCCAGCTGGGGCGGATGGTCCCCTACCATTGCTGAATCACTGCACAGAGCATCAGCAACCAGAGCTCTCTTCCACAGCTGACACCAAAGAACGCCCAACTTGGTGGTCAGGGAGGAAGAAGAGGTTTTCTGTTGCTCATGCCAACACATAAGCTTCATGAACTTTGCTTCCTTTGCAATATTTAAATGAAACATCACGTTGTCTAACCCCAACCAAACCAGAAATATTTGTAACAAAGTGGGTTAAATGAAGCCTTGTTTCTGCGGCAGTGGCACTGCTAACATTTTAAGCACTAACCTAAGCAAGGTACAGTAACTTTTAATAGCAAGCTGCTAGACTAATTGTTGGGCAGAGATAAGGGGTATTAAAAATGCCTTGTCTGACTGGTTTTTGGCTAACAGCAGTAACAATATCAGAATACCAGCCCACTCGAACCATGACAGAGCTGGTGTTAAATCAGCTGTACATGAGCAGAGTTAGAGGAGCTGTGGAAAATGCTGATCCAACTTCAAGTTAAGAGTGTCTGGGAAACTGTAATGAAGATATATGTTCAATCTGCTCATACAGCAGGCTGAGTCACTGTCCAGCAATAAATGGCAGACTTGCAATTAATAATTTATCTATCTGATATTAAATTATATGCCGCATAATCTGCGGTTCTAAATGTGGCTCCTCATTCAAAAGCTCCTTTGCAAGCAGTGGGAATTAACTCATTTAAAAAGGACATGAAGTTACTATAGGTGGAAAGGTTCTTGTGTGCCATCACACAGTCGTCTCCACAGGCAGAAAACCACATCTCAGATCACAGCAAAGACATCAGCAGAACAGAATAAACAAAGCTTCACGCACCCTTCTCACCTGTCTTCAGCCAACATCTAAAGCTCCATAGCACAAGAAACCTACATGCAACAAGAAACGTACATGCACAGTCAACTATTCAATGTAATGCAAAGGGGAAATTTTCCAGCCTTCTACAAATAGTTAAGGCCTGCAACAAAAGATCTTTTTTCCTACTGAAAGAATATATTTTTCAGATTTGCAAACATTAAAATCTTAATTAAATATACTCATAGCTGTTACACAGGTCATTTGTAATAAATGGAATGACTTTTTCATTCCAGTGCCAGACACAAAGATGTATCTCCAGATGGATATGTTTTCACAATGCACAGGTTCTAAGAAAACTGTATGGCTTAAATCTCATAAATCCTAGCCTGAAATAAACCCGAGGGACTATATGAGCTATTCCCTACTTCAGCATTCAACAAGTGATTATTCATTATTATTAATTTTTTTTGGTCTGAACATACAGGGAATGAATACACAAGAGTGAAACAGAATTATTTTGCATATAAATGAGATTTTCTATTACATTTGCCACTTATCTGGATTTAATGGATAAAGTTATGCTGACACCATTTTCTTATATTAATACCCTGGTACTCTGTTTTTAGATGAAAAGAGGAAACTTGAACTTCTTCTCTCATATCAAAGCCATTAGGCCTAGCAATCTCTATACTAATGTGCAGTTAGCCATTCTCTGGATTGTATTGTTCCTCTCTTCAAATGCCAGAAAAGTAGGATGTCTGTTCTATGGAAGATAGAAGAAAAACACTAGATCTATTTTGGGTTAACTTTTCTGGGTCCTCAGTGTCATTCTTACTTTTTCATTGTGATGGGGACTGCTTTGAATTATCTGCAATTAAAAAAAAAGATAGTATATTTTCCTTTTATTGGTAAACCGAGAGTACCACTGGCAAGAGCAGGTTGTATTTTATCTTTCAGTTGTTAATGTTTATAAAAACATATTAAAGGAAAACAGACAGGCCTGGTTCCAGAAAACCAGAGAGATGCCTGCTAGGTGCCAACAACATCGAAGATGTGCAGCAACGGCTTAAGATCAACCTGACCAAAAAAAAAAAAAAAAAAATTTCTCTGACTGTCCTTCACGTCAGCAGAAATTGCAGATTCCCAGTACACTGGGTTGATGCCACATATAGCAGCCTGGGGAAGATTGCTACTGATGCCAAAGTATGGTCGTACCTGAAAACAGAAATTTAGACTTCTATAATCTCCCATTACAGCAGCAATGGATAAAGAAACTCCAGACAAACAAGGATAAATGCAAATAAAATATTTATTGATGTGAGCAAGAAATAGGTGGCAGGCAGTGAAGAGACTGTTTCTAATCCGGGACATATCAAAAAACAATTCAAGGAACTCCTGCAGCCAGAAGTAATTTTCAAGTGTTATACAGATATAAGAAATACAGTGGAATAACTAAAGTAACTAGAGCACACAAACGGAACAGAATCTCAGGAATGACAGAAGTAAGGTCAAGTGCTGGAGTGCCATTATATGTTAAAGAGGCAGACTTCCCTGCTAAGAAACAGTGGCACAGAACTGATGAAGTCAAAAAACATGCCCAGGAAAGAATTTCCAAGCATGGTTTACTGCTGTAGTGCTAGAGGTCCACTTTGATCCACAGGTTCTCTTTCTGAAACACAAGAGGTCTTAGAAATGCTGCCAGAGTGATGGACACTGCTGGATTGGATGCGATTCTATGAGGCAGCAGTGATCCTCATGTCAATCGGGAATAAATGTTTCACATAAAGGTGGGAACCAGAATTTTATGGAGGTCACAACTGCATTTTTAAACCTCAAATAATCATAGAAGCATCTGGTTTAGGTCAGGTTTTAGTTAGTAGTGGGGGGAAAAAAAAAAAAAAGCTAATCACATAAAATAGCTTGTCTAAGGAAGTGATTGATGTAGTCCAAACCATTAGAAGAATAACCCAAAGCATGTACGCAGGTCAGGAGGTGATCTAAAGACACAGTGCTTAACAAATAAATAAAAGGGAAATAAGTTACAGAAGTCAACTAGACTGAAAAGCACAGCGTCTCTCCTGTGAAGCATGCTGGGGATTCCTTTAAGTCCAAGGTCCAGTGACTGTAGACCTGTGCAGCACAGAATAGTACTGCTCCAGAGGTAATTGGAAAAGCCATCACTCAGAAATAAGTGGGCAGAAATAAAGGATGAGAAGTCAAGCGCTCTGCCAGTGTGTGCTGTCTACAGGGATGAAGAGAGAGACTTGCTGAAAGACCAGCTGAGCTAGACTAAGGAAGACAAGACAGCCATCAAACAGTTCTTAGCCAGATAAGCAAAAAGTAAGCAGAAAGTAAGACCAAGTGGGAATTAATTTGCCTCAGTATTATACTGATTTTTCCACTGAAGACAATTCTGATAGACAAAAGCACAACAGAAATGGGAAGAGCACCATCTGAAACAAAATCAAAGTTAAAAGTGGAAAAACTTGATAAAATTCATCCCAGAATACTGAAAACTTGTACCTGACGAATTGAGAACGCATTTGTAAACTTCTTTGAATGAATCTGTCAAGCTGCAGGTAATGCCTACTGGATATATTAAAATGAGGAGCCAGGATGAAGAAGCAGGGTAGAGTGACCCAAAGTGATTCTTATACTATCTTCAAAGAAAATGTGGTACCTCCTCACCAGTCTTCCAAAATCCAGGCTAACGGAAGAGTCCCTTTGGTAATTGTTACAGATGGTTGAATTGCAAATCCATAGCTGTTCGCTTAAGCCCAACACAGCACAAGTCAGTGCATACTGGAACTTTCCCAAGTCCAATGGGACATAACCATGCACCGCATAAGATCATGGAAAATGCAATTTTGGCTCTGAAAGGTGTTTTTGATAGTTGAATCCCAACACTGTCAACTCTGTGCTTCCTTTCTCTACTGCATGGATTGCTTTTGAATAGAGAAAGGTAGAAGAAGAGACAGATTACGACCTTTGGCAAAGAACACATTGAAACAGGAACATTGAAACAAGATGTTCCCACTGACCATCCAGTGCCAAACAGACTTGCTGTGCAGTAGTTACCTGCAAGTATTGAAGTCTGTTTCCCTTGGGGACCATGGGGAGGAAAAGAATGAGAAGTCTGGATCCTTTCTGGAGCTCCAGATTATTTTGATTTCTCTAGTTATGCTTCAGCATTGTTTGGAGCTGACCAAAAGTTTTCCATTTTGCAGGTGGTTGAGGGTCTGCAACAGCTATTAATAATTTGGAAGATTGAAGGTAATGCGCACATCTGACACAAATCTGTGGTATATGTGGCACACAATTTTTCTATGCTTTACCTATAACTGCACTCTAGTATTTCAAAATTATTTGTAGGACCCTAGTCTTGCACGTGCATATGTATGTACTTACATTTCAGCAAGTCAGCATTTTATTTTCTACTTTCTGTTAGGCTTTTTGGGGGATGGGCAAAAATCCAGTGATGTGAAACTCCAATTCTTGTCTTGAAAGCTGTAATTCTACTTGAACAGAAAATGCAAAGTGTTCTAGGATAAAATAGAAGGCAGAGACTTGCTAATTTTTAGAAAAATTGGCAGAACATACATTTGCTACATATATACAAAGAAAGGTCATGCACAGTCTTCCTGATATGAAAAGTTAAATACAGTGTATACTACAGTTTAGTAATCCCGCTATGGAAATTCTGCAGGAATATATTATATTTTATATAGACATTGGTAATAGCAGGAGACTGGGATCAGTAGCTTATTACTTTCTCCAAACACAGGATATAATCCTTGCCTCAAAGAGCTTACTATCTGCACAGACAAAGACAGGCCAAGATTAAGATCAGAGGTCACAATACACAACCAAATAGGACAGAGCAAAGTTCGGATATAACGTGTAAGCTTGTTAATGGTAGGAGGCTGTTGTTCCGATTTTTCTGTTTTAATACTGACACGGCACCTAGGATTTCTGGGGCATAACATGACCTATAGCAGAAGGCTCATGCAGAGGTACATCTGTAGGAGGAAAAAAAAAAAAACAAACACAAAAACCAACAACAACAAAAAACCACACCACAAAAACGAAAGACCACCAAAATAGAAAACACTGAAGCACCTCAGGAAAGGGTGGGTCAACCAGAGTTTGAGATAAGCAAGTAAGCATCAATACTTTGGTACTCCTGCACATCTCCAAAGCAAGAAAGCTCAGCTGATGTATAACTTGTGAGCAAGGGGCAGATACAGCTGCTCTATGAATGGAAAAGCACAAACATCCCTGTTTTCCCCATTAAATCTGTGCCTGCGAGTGAAACAAAGGCAAAAGTTCAGTTGCCTCAGAGGTACGCCGCTGCTGCTGGTTTTGTGACCTCTAAGGAGACACAAGAGCTCTAAAGTTTTGTCACTAGCCATGGTAACGAGCAAGTATGGAAATCATGGTTTATGTTTGATGTATGTACTTTCCCAGTAACTACCGCCACTACTTGAAAAGAAGAAAACTTGAGCCACAACTGACTTCCTTTAACAAAGCATAACTGAGATGGGTTAACGTGGTGTCTGTCCGAAGGGTGAGTGTATGTGTAGGTGTCTTGGGGCCTGATCCACCAATGCCCTGTAGACCCACTGCGCTGACCCTGGAAGTTCTGCAGGTGTTCACACCTTGTTCAGTGCCTCACCCAGCAAGATCCAACTCGGGGCCATGCCTTCTTACCTTCTCCCCAAGCACATTGAAATACTACCAGGGTGCTGCTCCTCCTTCCCTGTGCACCTCTGCTCTCCCTGACCCAGTATCAACGTGTTCATTTCTTTGAGCAGCTTACTCACTGGCAGGCTGTGTAACACAGCGTGGCTCTAGTGAAGTTCACGGGAATGTGCTCCTAATGTCCCAAAGTAAAAAAAATAATCCTCAGAGGATTCTCATATTTAATAAAGTAATGTTGCATGAAGGTGCACAGTCATGATGACATTCTTGCATCTGTACTACGTGCAGCAGTCCAAATCACTACCAGCACTTACCACAATTACTTAAAGTAAAAATAAAATAATTTTTTTTTAAAAAGTCTCAAATGTATTTGGGTTCGTCAGTTATTAATACCTATTCATTGGTATTTTATACTCAGCAACAGAATTGCCATTGACATTTATAACCTCTGAAGGCAACATTAAACAAATAAACCACCCAGATGCTAGCAACAGGAATTAAAAGAACAGGAGGGAAGTGGAGAGATTATTACTTCTACTTTCACATCTAGCAGAGTTTGCCAATATAAGAATTGAATTGCTGCAGCGTGCAGCACCGTGCTAATTCTGGAGAGCTCCTTTTTCCCGGGGAAACTTTGGTGCTTTAAGGATTATGTTAAACATCCAATATGACTCCTACCAGAAAAAGAGCACGTAACTACAAATTTTAACACCATACCTCATAAACCAGTTTTGTCATGTCATTCAGCACACAAAACTTAGTACAACAAACAAAAAAGCATTTCTGTTTACTAATTAAAATAACATGACAGCTTGATATTCTCTGTCCAGTGGCAATATTTTAACATAGCTCATCAGCATTTATAGCTTAGGATCTGTTTATGTGTTAAGTGCACACAAGAATCACAAACAGAATTACCAGAGATCACAGAAAGCAAACAGACCATCTCTAGTACTACCACGTGAAAGTGTGTGTCTGTTAAGAGTCTTTCAACAGGCTCTACGCTCAAAAAGTGCTGGCAAGCAGCCAGAAACAGCCCATACTATTTCAACAAGCCACATAGGTATAGATCCTTCACGGTGATGAGCACTGGAGTTTCCCTCAGTGTCACGTAGATGATTTACATAAGTAATTCCTCATCAACTTGCAAACCCCGGTCTATTATATATAGCAGATAACTAACAGTCCTTACAAGCACTATTCCCCAGCATGAATATGGTTGAAAATATGGTTGTCGAAATCCTAGTAACAATCTTGTCCGCTCGTATTTCAGCGGGTCTCACCTCTGGGGAGTCACCACACATAGCAGGGAACATACGGACTCTACGCACCTTTGCTGTGGTGCACTTGCCCTTTTTGCCTCATCACGGCACGCAACCCAGCCTAAAACTGGCTTCTTGGGAGCGCATACAAACAGTCACATCTTCCTTCATCAACTACATTTCGGCCTGCAGCATGTGACTGAGCAGAAACCCGGGTACCTCTGCAACACACACGTGTGCACCTCAGGAGGTGACCCACGGCCCTCCTCCGGGATTTTCTTCCCCCGTACCCTGAAAGGGCAAAACCTCCAACCCACCCGGGAGAACGAACACAAACTCCGCAATCACGGCAGCGAGTTTCGATTAACCTCGAGATAGTTTGGCGTTGAGGGGGAGGGGGAAGAGGAGGAGGAGGCGGCTGGGGA
>NW_009260493.1:392745-419135 GCF_000687185.1 Egretta garzetta
GCCGCGCCGGGGAACCCGGGGGATGAGGCACCGGCCTCAGCCCCAAGCCCGAACGCCCCCGAAGGGCGCCCTAGCGAGTAGCCCAAATACTCCTGAGAATGACTGTGCCGAGCTGTCGCTGCTAATTACTATTACCGGTCATATTACTGTTATTATCATTGCATTGCGCGGCGTTCGGTAGGGCATTACCTTTGGCGTAGGCTCCAGAGCATCATCGTGCGTAAGGCAGGGAGCTGCACGCGCAAACTGGGACACCGGCGCTTACGTAACAGCAGCAGGACAGAAATATTCGAAGGAGCTAGCGAGACGGTCTGCCACTTTTGAGCTCAAACCACGCTAGCCGTGCAACAGTGTTTTGTGCCACCAGCATAAAATGTGATTCTGCCTCTTCAGGGAGACGTTGCACAAACCCTGAGGCTTGGCTGTGCTTTTCCCCTCCTCCGTGCTTACTGTTACGGTTCAGGCTGGCCTCATGCAGGAGACAGAAGGATACTTTTCTGCTTAGGAGGCGGATCGCCTCTGGTCCGTATCGTTGGGAAAGAAAACCACTCATACAGAGCTGAAACAGAGAAGTTGGGAGAAACAGTGCCAGCGTACCCCTTGGTTTTCATCTTTTCTGGCAGTGCTGCAGTGACTCTACGACATTAGTGTGCAGGGTGTTTACTGAGTGGGTGGATGAAATCTGAGTTAGGCAGCAGAGATTACTCAGCATCAGCCCTTCCTTTAGCACTACTCGTGTTAGAGTTGCTGCCAGCCTTCTGATACGAACCCTTACACCCGTGGCACCTATCCCGACACGATACTCAGTTACGGACCGCACATTTGGAGCCAGGATACTGTGTGGAAGAAGGAGCTGTACCAGGAGCTACAACAAGGATTCTTGTGAAACTGGGGTGTATGTATCTAGGTCACCTCCAGTCATCCACAAAAATTCTCCCTTCCTGACAATGAGTGTAGCCAGGCATACTGGACTTTACATTTTCCTCCTCCTGGGGGTTGTGGGGGGGTTTTTCGTTTGGTTTGGTTTGGTTTTTTGTGCAGGAAGGGAACCACAAAGCCTTTTTCATCCAATGCTTTCTTACCTCTATCGTTTGTCCTGCTGCTGTCTTAACCCGTGCCAGTTGCAGCATCAAATATGGCAAAAGAAGCGGACACTGACATGCTTCTGAGTTTCCCCTTTCCACATACATCTTTTTGCTGGATAAATTCCTCTCTTTGCTGTCTCTTTCAGAAAATGCCATTTTATTTTATCTTCCTAGGTTAAGAGTAAGAGAGAGAACATCTTCACTACAAAAGCGTAGACTTCATATAATAGTACTACTACGATTTGAAGCAATTCAGTAAAGTACTTGCTAGTGTAGGCTTCCTTCGTTCTCTAATTTGCAGCACTATATGCTGCGCTGTACATTTAAAATGTTCAGCTAGAATGACTGAAGTATAGTCTGCCTATCAGTTATAGCAGGAAACCCACAGAAACCTTACCAATTTCTGGGTAGCTATTTTGAGTTTAATGTGCAGACAAGATGATGTAGCTTGTTTAAATCTCTTCCTCTTTGTATATTATGCGAGACTAGAGTGTCAGTCCACTTCATCCTATTTGTTCTCATACTACACAATCAACTCCAGCTGTGGACAGAGCTGGAGTCCGCCTTGCATGAAAAATATATTCCAAACTAAGGCGGTAACCACTGTAAGCTTCACTGCACTTACCTGGACTTTTTTGTTAGAAAAAAAATGTCTTCACTATCCCAGGGACAATGTACTACAATTTATCACCATTACTTCTCTTATTTTGTTTTTAATTGTTAAAATATCATGAACTGGAACCGTTGATGCTAGGGTGTTTGTAGATAGCCCTTCTGGAAGGAAAGGGCATTATATTTGCTGATATATAGACGTTCCGGCAAGGGGTCACCTCACTTTCATGCATGATCTGTCCTCATCCCTGGAGGTATTTAAAAGACGGGCAGACGAGGTGCTTAGGGACATGGTTTAGTGGTGGGATGGCAGTGTTAGGTTAATGGTTGGGCTTGATGATCTTAAAGGTCTTTTCCAACCTAAACGATTCCACGATTCTTTGATTCTATGATCATGACCGGGAATTTCTGGAAAGGAAAAGCTAGAAACATTTTTATTCATTTTAAATTAATGACATCCTTACTCTAAGCATATACTTGATTTCACCATGATTTTAAACCTGCTTAACATTAAGCGGTCATATTAAACGAGTATTCGTTACTAGATATTAGCATTGATTAAGGCACAAAGTAGACATTACTTCCACTGTAGAGACAAAAAAAGAAAAGTGTAGTAACATAAGTATATTAGAGGCCTCTTACTGCAGGCAAAGCAAATTATTGAAGGTGCAGCAGCACACGTCCAAGAGCACGCAGGTGAGAAGGCCTCAGCTAAGGGCAGGTGGCAGCCAGCTGAACGGCCGTGGTGGACAAGTCTGGCCAGGCACCGAAGGATAGATGGTGTACCTCCTCTAACAAACCCCTCTTCTGAGTGCGCCGGTAAAGCATTACGAACCGTAGGGAAATAGAGCCAGTATTACCAACGCTGGCTCTGTGTAAGGGACAACACGACACCACTGAGGGCTCCTGCTTTTAGCCAAGGCACAGGTCTTAGGCACTGAAGAATTCAGGGCACCCTTCCTCAGAAGAGAAATACTGCCTTTAAAGCAGGCAAAGTAACATTTCCGATTGCCTCACTGCTGCATCTTGCTGTGCTTGGTCCAATTCCCATTGCCAGACTTTAAGAAAGATCTAAACCAAGCAGAGACAGTTCCAGAGGATGACCATGAGAGTGGTGGAAGTCTAGAAGGCATGATTCAAAAGAAAAAAATGAGATAGCTGTTTACTCCAGAGATTAGAAAGTGATGGAGGTATAACAGCATTCAAAAATATAAAGGAGCACTGCAAAAGGAAGAGCATAATCCCTTCTCAGTGTCTGCAGTGCATCAGACAAGAAGTAGCATGCCTACCTTGCAGAAGGTGAGATTGTCACATCAGAACTGAAAATCGTAGGAGGAAATAAAGCTTTGCACCACATACCATACGGAGGAAGTGAAATTTGCATCACGGGAGATTTTAAAGTACAGACGAGACAAGCGTCTTCCTGGAAAGCATTTTTATTTTTTTAATACTTTGTCAGGGTGCAGAGCAGGATATCTCTTTAGGTGTCTTGATCTCTTCCGAGTCCATTTGCTGTGGCTCTGTGAATGCTGAGACTGGTTTGAGCCAGAGAGCGCACCCCGCTTTCTGCAGGTTTTGCAGCAAGGAGTTGCCACTTCCTTCCTGTCCTAAACTGCCACAGAATATCAACGCGCAACGTTAAACGTTGCCACACACCTCCTGAGAGATGCCTGCGGTTCTGCATCTCCTTTTCGTCTACTGTATCAAGTATAACTGTATGATTTTTTCTAAATAGGTCTTTATATTGTATGTAAACATAGTTGTATGTGTTCATGTTTTATATTTAAAAGTAACAAAACTTGGGTGAACAAACTTAGACAATAAACTAAAGATACAATTAGAAGCCAGAGAATATATCCCCTCTAACATGAATTATACTGAATTACAGAAAGTGTAGCCACAGACCATTTAGCTTTCCTTGCATTGTGCTGAAATGAATGAAAATAATGGGATGAGATTGCATAAAAGTGAAGTGGGAGTAGAAAAAAATTCAGGAAAAAAGAATCATCTGCTAAACTAGTATATAATACCATGGTATACAATATGTTCTTGCAAGTGAAGTTATCAAACTTCCAACATAGATGCCTAATTAGGATTTAAAACTTTGTAAATGTACAGAATGAGCTTAGTCTAGCATATGGCAAGAGTTGAACTAAGAAAAATGGCATTTATTTCTAATGTTAATCACCTCATTATTGTCAGGAAAGTCATTATAAATTTATTGTTGTGCCGATTTTTCCTAATTTGTGGTTCATAAGTTGCACTAAATTGGAAAATTATTCTAAGAACTCAAAATCCTAAAGAGTAATGAAAAGTGAACACCCCAATATTGTTTAAAATAGGACTAAAAGGTTATTATTTAAAGGGCATAAGCAAGCAGACGTTAATACCAATCTAAAAATTATGTACTTTCTATTGGGAGCTGCCAAATCCAGCAGTCGAATAGCAGCAAGGCTGCCACAGCTCCACATGCCCACATCCAGCCAGCAGTGAGGCTGAGTGTGTACTCCCAATAGGTTCACGTATGCTTACCATACACACACACATATATACACACATGGCTGTGTACATGGTTCAATGAGGGGGGGGGAAAACACGGCACACGTGCAGACAGCAATGACAGGACTGGCTGGATCCTGTTCCCCACCTCTGGCTCATAAGAGTGAAAACCTGTTAGTGGAAAATATATACAAATATATATACATCCATAGTGCATGGATCCCTCCAGCACCTGACTTTTAAACACTCAGTTTGACCAGTGCCCAGCCCCTGCATCCAGGCTCCTCAGCTGATGGGCCCTGGGCATGCCAGTTCACACAGTCCCCCCCACCCCTCCATGCCCCCTTCAAAGGGCTGGCCTTGGTCCAGTAGCTGACTCTGGGCTCCTCTCCCCTCACACAGACACAGTCTCCTGTGGAAAGGTCTCTCCTGCAGCTGGTCCAGACCTATGCACTCACCAAATCTCATGGTGTCACCCCCTGGTAGCTAGCCCAGATCCTCTGGTCCCTCCAGCAGCCAACTCTGGGGCCCCCTCCCTGGTCTTTCCAGTATCCAGCCCAGACTTACGGACACTGCAGTATTTGGCTTCTGGGTTTCTTATCTTGCATTCTGGCTGATGGAGGTTGATGTTTGTTAGTGATTACACACGTAGGCATTCACACCCCGCTCACTAAGCATGTCCTCCTGTCTCTCCAGGTGCTGGCAGCAGAGATGCGTGGGCGCTTACGGCCCTTTGTCCCACTCCAGTTACTGGCACACCGACCTCCGTACACATCTGTGCACAAAGAATAGGGAGCCTCCCACCCAGGAAAATAGCCAGAAATGGGGTTTAATGAGAAGCCAGAACAGACTGCACCGATCAGGTGCAGGGAATGGCCAGACGAGCGCGCTGACCAGCAGCCTGGCTACAGAACACGTTTTATCCCCTTATCCCTTTATTTTCCCACACTCCTCCACCCACCCTTGTGCCTCCAGGCTCCTGTCTGTTGTGGAGATGAGCCTTTAAACATAATATTTTTAAATGATGCTTCAGCTTAAAAAAAAAAAAAAATCTGTTTAAAAATTCAGGTCGAACGTGATACAGGCAACTCGTTTTGCCTCGAACCAGAAGTACAAAGCAAACATGGGCGGATAGTGCCACCATGTGGACTGTATGAAGAAGTTCTTGCCTTTAGTGCTGGGCTAAAAAGATGCTGCAGAAGCAGTTCAGGAAACTCAGTTACCAAACCTGCAGTTATTTTGAATTTCCTTACATTCTAATAGCGATAAGATGTCTCTGTCAGCTATGCCTTTGAACAGCACTGGGCAGAATTTCAGCTGGCACCAGTCTCAAGCAAACACGGACAAATATCCTAGCAGGAAAAGTCATAAAACCTCGTTGAATTATCTTCTTGTTATGTAACATTAGGCAGAATAATTGCATTTCTTTACTGGTTTGCAATTATACTTGTGAACAGAAAAACAATTTAGCTGAAAACATAAAGAAATTAAAATAATTATTTCTCTGCTATGCAATGCTACAGTCAAACAGCAGTTCCTTGTGGTAAAAATAATAAACAAGACTGAAACCACAGTGTCACAGTAAAAAGATGATTTGGAGACTAAAGCAAAAGACTAACCTGGCAGGAAGGGAGGGCTCACAGGACTGTTGGAGACATTAGAAGATGCAGAGGTGTCTGGTAAGGTCTAATCTGAAAGGACACCTAAACAGAGATGGAGAACAGGGTTTTTTGGTAAGGGGTGAGAAGCTTGGTGTGCCACCCGAGGCAGCTGCAGCACCTGATGGGAGCAAGCCTGATGTTGCCAAGACAAGAGAAAGAAGATGAAATCAGTCAGTACCCCTTGGGAAAGCACTATTTTTTAAAGAAGAATTGGGTTTTTTAATCCTCTCTGCTTTACTTCAGTGGTTCCAAGCTGTATATGGATCTAGTATGAGGCTTATCTCCCTAATCACACAATATCTACCTGGGGAAAACCCTGGTGCCATGATTCTTCATGACCAGTAATCAACACATTTAGGATTCTTATCCATCACTGTCATTACTTGACTATCAACTGTCTTGTTCTCTGTCATTCTCATTACGCTTGCAGTTCCAAATCTATATTTTTATGACTTCTATGCTGGTCTTGATACAAAATGTATCAAAAACTATTAAAAAATTAAATATTTAAAATACGTTAAATATTTTAACTGACAAGGCATGTACCCGAGCCTCTGTACACTATGTGTGAGTGAAAGAATTTATCCAAAGTCTTGCCTGACCTCATTTTGAATATATCTTAAATTCATAAAGTAGGGGAAGCATCTTGGTATTCATGAGAACTTCCACGGGCAGAAATCTGTCATCTCTGTGCAATTAATCTTATCAGATATTATTTTCTACCTTTTGATGTTGACAGGTAGCACCAGAAGTTCTTCTGAACAGTGTCAGGATTCTTCTGCGAGACATCCATGCTTTTCATCATGATAATTTTCATTCAGGAGCATGAAATTCTATGTCTTGTCAAATAACACATAATGAATAGGAAGCTTGGTGTTTTCTAAGAAAAGCTGAAGCATAGAGAGACTTTTTTCAGATGGTGTTGTTTAAAACAATATTGCGACTTTTGTAAAAAAATTGCTTATTTAAAAGAAGAGTTTAAGAAGGAAGAGCATAACAGAATACAAACAGTGAAAAATAATGGCACACAAATCTCACATATACAGAAACAAACAGGAATTTCACTAAGAACAAACATTTTTTGCATTGATAGATCAAATCTAAGAATGAAATGGTAAGTTTTCTAATTGGCCTGTAGAAAGGCCAAGCAATATTGAAAGAATAGGTTAGTGTGCCTACAAAATGTCTTTCTTTGCTTTGCAAAATTATATGCTACCCATCTCTTGGCTCCTGCAGTCTTTGTCCACTGTTTTACAGTGTTGTGCTTTATCCTGAAGATGGCTGCATTTCATGTGAGTGATTCATCCCTGCAGTGTCTGAATATTTTTCAGCTGGGTGTCTCCTGTGTTCAGCTGTGACTAGGAGTAAATTAGGCAGTTTTAAGACCACAGCTCTTCTGCATTGCAATGTTTATTTCAGGAAAATACTGGGCTACAATACAACAATACAGAATGTTGTTAAAATTCATTACAATAATTATGCAGTAAGTATGCTCCTCCACTAGGACAAAAAGTCTGCAGGGGAAACCTTTCTTGCTACCTCACTGCTTTGGGTGAATATTTTTTCCTGTCTAGAGCAGAACATTGCTAGCTGACGTGCTTGGGACAACAAACAAGCTTTTGGAAATGTGTTTCTCTTGACAGAAATCTATCCTGTTTGCCCTACCTCCAAAAATTAAGATTTACAACTGCAAGAGAAGCCTCAACAGCCCACTGATATCCTTACAGTGTTTTCCTTTAAATTGCCAATAGCACCTTTTCTAAAACTGGTCCTCTGTATTATGGGGAGCACTATGCGCTTTGATTTCGGTAGTGCTATTTGCAGATGCTTGTCAGAGTCAAATTTATGGGATTAAAGCCCAGTTGCTTCTAGCTCCTCTGTGCTTATCTCTGGAGATTTCATAAACAGTGAGTTCTCCAGAGACGGATCTTTTTGTTTACACAGATTTTTCAGTACAAAGGGAGTTCAGAGCAAGTATAAAATAATACCAGATCAGAATGGCCTGATTTTATGTTCACTTTGCATTGATAGAGTTGACAATAGTAGCCACCGCTTTGACTAGCGGTGACCTCTGACTCTGAAGTGGAGGACTCCAAAAATAAAAGGGAATCCTGCTGCAGATTTACCTGGACCACCAATACTCTGCAGCGCAGACTTCCTACAGACTCACATCCTCTGGACACAGAAAAGAGTCAGCAATACGGTCAGTGGTGGCTGACACAAATGGGAATGTAAGAGTTATCAGGTTCTTCTATACCTCCATCTATACTTTAATTTTTAGAGTAGACTAGGGAGGACCCAGAGTTGATCCTCTCTAAATTGTTGGGATTTTTCTGTTTTCTGTTGTCTTCTGATGGAAACCATATTTGATGCTTCCCATCCCTCTTCTCTTCTCTCATCTCAGAATTCCCAGCCCAACTCCAGTCAGCTCAACCCATCCCAAGAAAAATCCGGACAGATTTCTTTGTTGCCGAGGAGTGGGAATATGAAGTCTGCCTGCTTAGGGTATTGACTGTTCTTCTGAAGAAGGCAGCAGTAAGTGATTAATTAGCCAGTCAGAGGGTATTTTCTCTGATATTATCTAAAGGTCAGATATAGGTTGTCAACACCAAATAAGAATCTTTCATAATATATTCCTGAGAGCTGGCAATGCTTGTTGTTTCAAAAGACATGAGACTACCTTTGTCTCTGCTCTCTTTGTCTTCAAAACTGGAAAGTGGAAGCATTCTTGCTGACATTAGTTCTGCTATTACTGCTTCCCCTTACCATTTCTGATGGTTGTCTAGTTCATGAAATCTCCAGAGTATTGCCTATTTTTTTAATCTCAATCCATGCCTTGTCATGACAATCTTATACCTTAGGACTTTTCCCTGTGTCCTGGTTTCAGCTGGGGTAGTGTTATTTTTCTCCCTAGTAGCTGTCACAGTGGTGTGTGTTGGATTTAGTACTAGAAGAATGCTGATAACACACTGGGGTTTTAGTTGTTGCTAAGCAGTGCTTACACTAGGCAAGGACTTTCAGCTTCCCCTGCTCTGCCAGGGGCACAAGAAGCTGGGAGGGGGCACAGCCAGGACAGCTGACCCCAACTGCCAAAGGGCTATTCCGTACCATATGAATTGATGTTCAGTACAGAAACTGGGGGGACTTGGCTAGAGAGCAGTGATCACTGCTCAGGGATGGGATGGGTATCAGCCAGCGGGTGGTGAGCAATTTCATTGCGCATCACTTGTTTTGTATAATCTATTATTATTATTGTTATTATTATTATTATTGTTGTTGTTGCTGTTATTGTTATCCTCTGCTGTTTTATTAAACTATCTTTATCTCAACCCATGGATTTTACTTTTTTTCTGATTCTCTCCCCCATCCCACTGGGGAGGGGGCGAGTGAGCAAAAGGCTGGGTGGTGTTCAGCTGCCTGCCGCGTTAAACCACAACACCCTGATCAGTCCAGAGCTCTTTGGTTAACATCAGGTGATCTTAACTGAAAGGGTCAGCAGCTATTTCTGGTGTGTGCCACTCAATTCCACATTTTATTCTTACAAAATTCTTGCTATTTTATGTTTGACTGGCCCATGTCAAGTAGTCATACTGTTGACTGCTTCACTTTTGTAAGCTGTGCGTTCCCTTTTCACCATCTTTCATCATTTTATTTCCTGATCTTTTTAATTGTTCAGATCATCATTTAAGTCAATGTAATTCAATTTAGTGATGCAGATTTCTTTATGCTAAAAATCTGCTTTGGATGTCTTACTTCTTACAAGTTCTCATTCCCCGAGTCTTTTCCAGAATAAATCAGGAGTTATTCTACTGAAAGTTTCATCAGGGTAGAACTGAAAGCACGCATGGAAGTGTACATGAAACC
The DNA here is from genome assembly GCF_000687185.1 of Egretta garzetta. Lineage (NCBI taxonomy): Eukaryota > Metazoa > Chordata > Aves > Pelecaniformes > Ardeidae > Egretta > Egretta garzetta. The sequence goes on from NW_009260493.1 coordinate 402,467, forward strand.
AGTATCAAGCTCCTGGTACTTACTGGTAAATGATTTTCTACATCTGGAGTTTCTGCAGTCACTCTGTGCTTGGATGCTTGTGTCCACAAATCCTGGCCCAGTTCAAAATTTATTAGGCCTACTCTCCATAACAGCAAGTCATCTGAGAGCAGTAAAAATTAATGACCTGCAGTAGAAAATGGTTAAATTAATTATTCACCAGTTTCCAAAGGACTGTAATTGCATTTCCATTCTCTGTGGAGCTCTCTGATTAGCTTGCTGAGGGACTGGGGTGCTCCACAGTGTGGGGGTTACAAGTACAGAAGTTCCTGTGGGTGCTCAGGAGAGAGGGAGTAGCGGGGATTGCCAGTGCTGGCTAGGATGGCTATATGGGTGAGGGTGAGGACAAAGGTTTGGTTGGTTTTGGGTTCTTCAGAGTGCTGGGATGTGTAGATTTGCTGCAATAAGAAGGAAGGGATATATGGAAGGGATGACTACTGTGGTCTTTCATCACAGCAAAATTTCTGTAGTTAGTTTTGCAGAGAAATTCTCTGGGACTCATGGGTATGCTGAGGGAAATACAGCTTCCTTGACAGGGCACTTTTATCTTTTTTCCCACTAAAAACTGATCAAATACCTGCTTTCGCTTTTGGCTACTTCTGTGCTTAAGCTGAGGCGAGACAAACAGCTTGCTGCCAGCATCTTGTCTTCACAGCAGTCGGTAATGGGCCTGCTCTGATGAACGGCAGCTTGACGTGCAAGGCCAGGATGACGGACCTGCCAGATACGTACCCTGAAAAATGCCTTTAAACCTCGAATACTGCTCTCAGGGGAAGGGCAAAGAAAATCATCAAAAGAAAAAATATCGATGACAAAAGACTTGGACTTTTGCTTTTCAATACAATGTTTTCCTGCAGAGTACAGGAAATGATCATTTGCACAACAAAGAAGAAATGCAAATCGCCTGGTCTCTCTGTAATTTGTTTATACAGTACGTAAGTACAACTTGGTTGTGATTGCCATGTGGAATGCCTTGGGGAAACTATTAATAAGATTAATAAATAATAACAAAACCAAGCAAGCTAATTTGGCATACAGAGCATTGGCCACAGATTTTATAGTCCTCAAAAACTCTGCTTAGAGCGTTATGAGGTATTGTGACACTCTTTGTACTTTTCCAGGTGATTAATCTTGGCTTTATATACTTTAGAACATTGTGACATCATGCACATTTTAATTTTATTTGGGCAAATCAAAAGTCCTATAAAAGAGAAATTCAAGTCTAGCTAATTTCCTCATGAGTTGGATTCCAAGCTTGTTGGATGTTTAGGAATAAATGGATACTCCGTGACTATGGTGTGATCCTGTCAGTCAGAGGAAGAGAAGATTAAACATTCATGACTACTGAAAGGCAATTTCCTTCAATTGTTCATGATGCCTCCATTCTTAACCTTCCCCATAGGATTTCCTCTTGCTCTAAACTTCAGAAAAGGTTTTGTTTTTGTAGAACTTTTTCTACAGTACTAGTAAACTGATGAAGGGGGCCATAATGATCAAATGTTTGTTGTTGGTTTGTGACTCAGATAGCAGATTTTTACTGTCATAAGCCATTTGCCTAGAAAAATCAAAGAAGAATTTTAAATTTGTGCATCTATCAGAAAAATGCAGTAATAAAATTTAAGCAGTATAGCCACAGTAAAGCTAACTAAGTCAAAGCAAAATGGTATCTGTGGTGGTGTATGATTCCACAACTATTTTTTCATGACTAGCCTGGTAGACCAAATATAGGTCTGGAAAAAATAATGAAGTAATCCAGGTGTAATGCATCAGACTGGGAAAAATCCTGTTATAAAAAGTGGTTCTGAATTATTTTTTTTTGCATTGGAATGTATAGTACAACTAGCTTTGGAAATATCCTTACTAAAAACATATGGACAGTAAAGATTTTGGTTTTGCCATCCTTCTCACCTAATTTTTGGAAGATATTTCAGATATACAGAAGATATAAATACCCTCTACATGCTCATCTGCCTGTGCCGCACCTATTATGATAACTCAGTATGTGTAGGGATATTTTCATTAGCAACAATGTGTTTGGGTTAGGCTCTTATCTAACACATGTAATGAAATGACAGCAGGGAGCTGTTGCTGCTAAAATGAATATAAAAACGCGTCCCAGAAACATACCTCAAATCCAGTATGCTATGTTTCTTAGTATTTCTAACTGTATGATAAAATTAAGCCCATGCCCATGGTAAGCCCTAGTTTACACCTCAGCAAAAGGGTTACAGTCAGCAAGAAGTCTCTGCCCACCCAGGGAATGCAGCAGAGGTACTGCACATCCACACAGACCCACTGTTGCACGAGTCCTCATGCAAACAGTAGCACAGAGGAATATTTTTTCCTGTTCTAAGGCAATGCCTCATGATGAGTCAAGTCCATTAAATTCTATGTGACAACTTGGGACAAAACCAGTTCTGCTCCTAAACAGTTCATGCACTATAAAGGTAAATGAGACACCCACTGCTCATACCAGCAAACTGATGTCTGTGAAAGAGAAGTGTCTCTCATGTGAACAAACATAGATATATTTGTGAACATTATTTTTCAATGAAATGGAAAATTTCAGACCACCTTAGGGAGTGGGAAAAATGGATGCCATTTCATCCACATTTTTAACAGCAGGTATGACAGAATACAACAGCAAGAGATGATTTTTTTCATCCAGTGCTGGTAGCTGGATGCAAAATTTACAGCTCAACTGTAGAGGTCTATCAATTACTATGAACGTATTAAAACGTGATTTTAAGTGTGTTTGGGTGTTGCTTCATTCCCACCCCTTGCTTGGTCCCTTTCTTAATGGGCAGTAGAAAGAACAGGATGGCCATCTGAAGTAAGGTAATGAGTCTACTAAATGTCATGCTTCAGGACTGCAGGTCAGGAGGTTCAGGGGTACAGAACTGGGTAGGAAGACTCTGAGGTCTATTGCCCTGTCCTTTTACCTATAGCATCATAGATGAAGACAAGGCAATGCTGTACTCTGAGGACATAATGGCAAATCTCTTTCTTAGATTGCAAGTTTGTGCAAAATTGGCAAATTTGGCTGTTGGACAAAAGTTTTCTACCCTTTGGAAAGCATGTTGCTGGATTTCGTTTTCATCTGCTGAGTGGGAAGTGGTTCACAGGGTGCATTTGTAGGAGAACGGAGAACCAAGAGGGATTTTTTGGATTGCTGATTCCAATTCTCTGCCCCTGTGAGCAATTATGCCTTATAATCTTCTTTAGTAATTTATCAGGCTTCAACGTGAAGGTTGACTCTAGGTGGGTTTATGCCTCCATGTTACCTAATTAATTCCTTGTGAGGAAAGAAACTTCAGATAATGACAGTACCTCATTTTCTTCTGTTCTGGGATGGTTACTAAGAATTTCATCTCCTGATAAAATAAAAGTTTGAGTTTGGGGTTTTTAAGCTGGAGTCCAAACTACTAGCTCCATGTGGGCCACCACAAAGTATTATGCAAGCTGTTAGATATGAAACAGTGAGAGAAAAAGTTCTTGACTTTCTGTTAGCTCCAAAGAGCTCACCTCCCTCTTTCACCTCCTTGTGTCCCCAAGGGCGACCCCCATTACCCTGGTGGGCAGCTGGGCCCACACAAGCCCCATAATGCCAGCTCTCAGCAACATACTCCCTAGCTACTACTCAGCTGCGGGAATACAGTGCAAAGATGCTAAAACTGGCTTTTGCCCACACACCTTACCACTGTTTCTTCCAGCAGGACCCACTGCCCCTTTTAATATTAAGTATTTGAGATATATAAACCTGGCTCAAACAATTTTCTCTCTCTGGCCTTAAGTTTAACCAGTGCTACAATGTGTTCACATAAAATTTATATTTATTATTTATTCTGTGTATCCTTTTTTAATTCCCCACTGTCTCTTTCCCACACACATATAAATGTGCAAACACAGTCTTTAATGTCACAAATATAATGAAAAATTTCAGTAATCTGAAAGTGTCTGACTGGCAGAAGGGGAAGCTTCTCCTCTGCCTCTTTTTATGTCTCAGTCACCTTTCACCAGACTGCATAAGACTTCCATGTTAGGGAAAAAATATGTTTCAGAGTTCTGAGATGAATACTGGATCTAAAAATTTTGTACATGTTCCAGTAAATACAGAGTGTATTCACATTCTGCACAGTGACATTATCTTCCCAGTCATGTAATGGTACATAATGAAGGACCATCTCTTTATGCAATGTCCTTAGGATTTCACACCTCTCAAAAATATTGAATGCCTGAAATTCTCATACATTTCCCACCCACATTTTTTTTCTCTGAAAAATATGGAGAAAAATTAATATAATCTAATACCCTCCTGGAAACCAAGGTCTTTTCTGAAATGACAATGTTCCTGCAGCCATATTTCTCTTCATTCACAGCAGGCATAACATGTCAAAAGGTGTAATCTGATAGAGCCAGGACGGGGAAGTAAGATATCTAACCTGCAGCAGGTAAACCGAAGAAATGCACAGTTTGATCTTGAAGAGGATTGAAGTGAGTCACTAAAGGCAGTAAATTCAAGCTGTAGTTTCTCTGTCTTTTGTCACATTATGAGAAGCCTTTAAAATGGATAGTTTGGTGGGAGACAGGAATATTTTTCATCGCTGGTCAAAGAACAAAAATTCCTGAGTTTTTCTTCATGCATCCGGAGAGCTGTAAAACTAACCAAGGACAAATATGAGGCTGCTGAAATATGAAACAATTAAAGGAAATCCCAGCCTAAATCATAATCTCCAGATGGAAAGTGTAAAAAAAAAAGAAAAAGTTTCACTTGATGCTCATTCTACTCATTTTCATTCTTTTTTTTCAGTGAACTCTGCTTACATTTGACATAAAAAAGATTTTGTGGGTTCATGCAGGAGAATTCAGCACATATATCTATGTTTCCTCAAGAAGTGCCAGTACAAGGAAGCAACTGAAAAACTGAAAAGTTGTTTTCAGCAAGTTGCTTTAAAATTCTAGCACGGTGTTCCTTTTTTGCTTCTAGTTACAGTGGTATAACCCTTCTGCCTGGCAGTGATTGACAGTAGCTAAGATCTGGGTTTGATTTGTAGGGCTTACTGATCATACTCAAACATCATTAGCATGAGCCCTGGCAGGCTGAAAAAATGGTTTCAACTAAATTAATCTCTATGCACCCAGCAAATTCTCTCTCCACTGCAAGTTCTTTGTTAAACAGAAAACAAAGGCCAAAGAAAAGAGAAGAATCATAATATATGAATGGGGAAAGCATAAATGCCTCAGAGAAAGCAACTGCCATCCCCAGAGCAGGCTGGCAATGGCACTGAGTCCTCCCCCTGAGACTGCACATGGCCAAGGAATTAGGAAACTCTTCGCCTGCTGGCACTACCTTGCGTACCTACGGTTTGGTTGCCCATGATTTTTCTAATACATAATGATACCCATCACATTTGTTTCCTCTGAAAGTTCTTCTCTTTCTTCAGGGTTAAGGCTTGTGCTGCTGTAGATTCAAAGCACCTCCCCTCATTTAATCTATACATTCAAAACCTTTAAGGACAGAATTCAGACTCATTTCAAGGAGAAAAGACTGCTCATTTCACTGGAATGGAACTTACATCAGCAATGTATTTGGCAGCTTATCCTCTACATGTCTCTGTCTCCCATCAGTCGGAAGTGACAGTGTGTTATACTTGCCAATATAATGAACGGTGATGAGCATTTTTATCCATGAGGGTAGCTTGAGTTATGATGATTTTATCTTCAGGAAAAGTTACTTCTCAATAGAGGAAAATGAAAGAACTAATGGGATTACCAAGAAAAGAAATTCTTCCAATACTCAGAAAAAATGAACAGAAAAAAATTTGGTCTAATGTTTGAAATAATAAATTAAGACAAGGTTTATGATGTATCAACCTGCTTTAGGTTTTGGTGAAGAAGATTCCATTTTAATTATGACATCTCAGGATTTGATAAATTTTACCTATTTTAGATAAGTTCTGTTGCACAACCTTGCAATTCTTTCTTTTTCTTGCAACAGTAGAGAGTGGAAAGAGAGTTTGAAAGTGACCTGAGACCACCTCCTGCTTAGCAAGTCATTGCAAGTCCATATCACCTTGATTCATTTAAAACTTTATTTGCTGCAACTTGCTGATAAACATTATGGTTGTATGGCCCAGGTAACACTTTTAGTGGTCCAGCTTCTCTCATCCTCTGCTGCTGCCAGCTGCCCATATCAGCAGTTTGTTTCTGAGGAAAATGAGAGAACGCCCATCTTGGAATACCCTGTCCAGAGAGAAATTGTCATGCTGCTTCTCATTGCTGTTGACTTTCTCACAATGCATTAAGGTTCATATTTCATACACTTGATAACATGGAAGATTTAATGGCTGTACAAGTATCCATGTCTGACCTCTGCTGCTTTTCAACTAGATTAAGGTCAGTGTTTAATTCTGTTTTAAAATTATCATCTCAATAGATGCATTCAGTAAACTAAAATCACTGAATTTCCTCATTTTATAGTTTACAATAATTCAGCTTTGTTGTATTTCCATCTACTCTTAGAGCACAAAACTAACACTAGTCATAGAATTCTTTATGTTTCTATCATCTGGTCTGGTATCTGTGTCCTGACCAAACTAAATAATCCCAGCATTTCTTATCAAGTTGTATCTTGTTCACAGACAACTGAAAATCAGATCTTTTTCATTCAGGTGCTTAATTCAGTATTTGTATATATCATTTTAAGCACCAGCTTTGAAAGCTTTAAGTCTCCCATTAACCATCATAGTGTCTTTACTCAGTATTTTTTAAAATCTGTTTCGTGTAAAAAAGTCCCAAACAAAACAAAACAAAAATTCAACATTAAAATTATGCCAAATCCAAACCTTAAGAATGGAATATTCCTAAATTTTGGGGATTCCTGATATTTATTGTGAAAAACAGATGTAGCTGATTCTGGGGTTTTTAACAATGGGCAAAACAAAACTGCATACAACTCTTCATAGAACAGAGGTTTGACATTTGGAACAGAATGTTTATGGAATCCATTATCTGAAATATATTTAAGAAAAAAAAAGTTAAAATCAGGTCCTACAGAATTTATCACATAAATACAAGATCATATATTTTATTGATTCCCATACATTTGCTATTAATTCTGCGTCTGTGTCATTAAATATCTTGACTATTTTCTTCTGTTGGGGTGTTATTATTGCTATTTGTTATATTTAGCAGCAGAATCACCTACAAATTCCAAGAGGGAATTAACACTGCATTGTATTAAAACTGTCCAAACAATTAGCTCAAAGCCTGTTTGTGTTCCAGGGAACTCATATTTTAGAATGGGGTGTGGAAAGGAAAAGAATTGGCAAAGGAAACTTGAAGTACACTCATTAAAATATTAATGCCTACAGTTTCACTGTCAGGGCCAGCTAGTTCCTCAAACGAGCCGAGGAACAATGGTGAATACTTAATAATCTTCATACCCTAAATTAATGATGTTTATTAAAAGCCTCTTGATACATTTCTTCCTTATTGAAAATTCCCATCGAATACAAGTGCTTTTAAATGTTTAAGGGAGGTCTTCAACATATAAAATCATTAAAGGAAAGAGAAAGGACTTTTCATCTCTCTGTCTCTGGACATTTTGGGGTTCAAAAAGTTTCAGGGAAGGAGGAGATTTGGTATTGTTTTGACTCAATTTGCTCTGGCTGAGGAAATGACGAGAAGGAAACTATTTCCCCATCTCGGGAACCATGTGGTGTTCCAAGATAAGGCAAGCACTTGCTAATTCGAGTCCACAAGCAGGAAATGTGATACATCCATTTCCTTTCAGGCAAACAACACACTTCCCTGGCAGCACAAAAGCATTGCTTCTACTGCTAAATCTCAAACGTTCAGAAACACATTGCTCCTCTGTGGACATACCATTCTGCATTTGTTATTTGGATGTTATGGATAGAAACAGTACTTACTCTCCAATCACATGGCCACCGAAGTTTTGGGGTAAGGATTTTGTTTCTTTTTCTAGAATATCGTTAAAGTAGATGCTGAAGATTCGCTGGTGATTGCCTTAAAAAATACATTGTCATAGTTTAACCCCGGCAGGCAACTCAGCACCACAGGACATACATCTAGACACTGTCAAGTCTCATGTTGGAGGCAAAAAGTCATGAGTAGAAACCGTATTTCTTGCAGTGCAAAAGATTGTTTTCCAAATGTTTCTTTGACAAAGTTTTATCATGTTTTTAAACTAATCAAGACAGCAGGAACTGCCAGGGCAGAATTGATTGTTTGACAAAGTTCATTACTGAAGTCAGTTGAAAAGGTGTCTATTGACTTCAGTGTGTTTCAGATCAGGTAGACATTCTCAACCATTTAATGGATGTACCTACATGGCAGACATGATCTGTTTCATCTTCTGATGAAAAAGAGATAGCAACAGCTAAAAGTGTTTCAGCCTTTGGAATAAACTCTACTCCCCCAGAATGAAAAATTATTTGTAATTTGTTGTTTTGCCTCATGATCAGATTTTCCTTACTTTTTCCTCAATTTATGTTTTGATTATTATCCATTACGGCTGTTTTCTTTCACCCAAACGTGGGAATGATCCATTAACTGAAACGTATGGTGTGTGAGGTGGAAATACATGTTATACCAAATTCATTCAGGGTAATTAGATTCAGTGACTTGATCTGAAAGGATTCTGTGCAACAGCTGTGGAGAACCTTTCCCTCCAAAAAGCTCTATTGCTTGCTATGTTTAATATTAACATGTATTAGCATCTAGCATTAGAATGAATCATATGATCTGGTTTTGTCTATTATATTATTGCTATTGAGCAATGACCTCTCCAAGAATCTGTGCACTATGTAAATCTGAAAAATAACAGGCATTAGCAAAATAGGACATTTGTTACATAGAAGTGCCCTGGGAAAAGAGTGGAAAATAACTATACCAGAAGATGTAAAGAGGTTCCTTCATTTCCTTAGCATACGAAAGAAGAATATGTTGAATACCATCCATGTTTCCTGCAGTGACACATGTATTTTCCTACTGGGAGACTATGAGCAACTCACTTCATTTTTGTGCCTTGGGCTAAAGAGTAGGATAATATTACTGGACATCTTTGAGAAACATGTACAGATTAACTGAGGAAAAAATACTGTTATTACTCTTTCAGAGTCTCTTGTTGTCTGGAGGTTGTCTGCTGGACTCTGAGGAATAACTATCATTTTTTTAGAGTGGAGCTACATGTAATTCTAAAATGGCTCCTTCAGAACAAAAATGAAAGTGCTCCCATCAACATGTACTTTAAGAATCCTTGTGTAGAAGGTGCTGCCCCTTGTTACTGCAGATTTGCTTTTATTCTGAGGTAAATTACCGCTTCACTGTCATGGAAACATACACAAGAAACAGCAAAGTTCTACAAAACCATACAACTCAGACTGAGGGCAAGGTGTTCTCCATCTTCTTGAAGAGTCAAAAAAAGCACCTAAGAAGTGAACGTTTAAATTCCACAGCATATTGCATGGGGCTGGCCCACTGGTGCTGCTCTAACTCTGTTGTTCCATTTAAGGTACCTCTCCAGGTGCGCGAAGCCCTGGTCCTTCAGCATCAAGAGATGCATATCACAACACAGAGCAGGACACACATGGGCTGTCTTACAGCTGAAAGGGCCAGCATCTCCTTTCACCAGCACTGCCAACCTGGCTTGCCAGGGACCGATTCTGTACCCAGCCCTGAGTACCTCCCATTTGCTTACGCTGTGACAACAGATGAACCTCATGGCTTGGGTTTTTGTGAGGAGCTCACATGGTCCTGCAAAGGGAAGATGCCTCTTAGGTTTTTTGTATTTTTCTGATAGATTTTAGAAGATTTAATAGCATTTCCTCTTCCTTTCCTGTAGGTATATCATATGTGGTAGACTAGGGAGGGACACTATATAGTCTGTGTCAGAAGACACAAGCTCACTGTGGTATCAGTGTATTTTCTGACATCCCTGGGGACACATGACCTGAGGTAAAAATAAAACTACACATAATAGATATAAATAAAATGGAGTTCTTCATTAAATGAGAATGCAGTGCCTAAAACTGTGATTTTTCAGGATATGGCTTACAGACTGTTTCACCCTTTTTCTAAGCCACCCACCACGTAGTGCTGTGAGTGTGAATACATTACCAAGACGCAGATCCTATTCCATGCAAGTGTGGCTTCTCAGCAGCTCCCGTGAACTTGGCCAAAGTGTAAACTTCAAGATGCGTGCAAAGGTTTGCTGAGAGGGACTAACTTTGCGAGGAAAAAAAATGCACACTTTTTTGCAAGCTCCGCCTAGAGTCAGTGTCAGCCTGGAGAGTCAATACCATGCTCAGCTGCAGATCTTGCAGGAATTCTTATTCTGAGTTCAGTCTTTACCATCGTCATTCTGCAGTATTCTTTAAATGCTAAATTATGCAGCAGAGTAAAACAGAAGAAGCAAAACAGTAGGGTTTTATTCTGGAAAAAAATTCTAAGCCACCCACCACGTAGTGCTGTGAGTGTGAATACATTACCAAGACGCAGATCCTATTCCATGCAAGTGTGGCTTCTCAGCAGCTCCCGTGAACTTGGCCAAAGTGTAAACTTCAAGATGCGTGCAAAGGTTTGCTGAGAGGGACTAACTTTGCGAGGAAAAAAAAATAAATGCTGTAAAAATTGTTAAAGCAACTATTCATAATGTTATTTAATCTCCTACAATTTTATAAACCATCTATTGTCTAACAGCTGGCTCTCTACTCTGGAAAATATACAGGCATCCTGTTTTCTAAAGCTGTCCAGTTTCCAATGGTAACTTCACTCAATAGCATCTTAAAAGTGACTCTAAGAATTTTAAAACAATGAACAAATTAAATTGTCCTCTGCTTATTTGTTTGAGCACATATAAATCTTTTTGCAACTGCTCCAGGCTAGTGGAAGTGTACATGAATAAAGTTGCATAGATAAAAACATGATATACACATCTTGATATAACACATGCTGTGCGAATTGCCTAAGTAGTCTAAATCCCCTCTCTATATTCATGGAAAGACCTTAATTAAAAATAATAATAATAATAATAATAATAATAATTAGCACACTTTTTTGCAAGCTCCGCCTAGAGTCAGTGTCAGCCTGGAGAGTCAATACCATGCTCAGCTGCAGATCTTGCAGGAATTCTTATTCTGAGTTCAGTCTTTACCATCGTCATTCTGCAGTATTCTTTAAATGCTAAATTATGCAGCAGAGTAAAACAGAAGAAGCAAAACAGTAGGGTTTTATTCTGGAAAAAAAATAAAAAAGGAATATTAACCTCCTCTTCTGGTTTAAATACATGACTTTCACGATAGAGATCCCTGCCCTGTCAGCAAATACCCTCTGTGTAATGTGTCACAAGCACAAAATTGGGATTCCAGTTCCCACTTTGCTAGAGCTGTTCACAACTACAGATGTTGCACAGAGTCTTTTTAGATGCGCGTGCCTGCTTCAGACAAGTTGTCTGAACTACTGCGGGGATGCAGGAACTCATTTTTTTCAGGTGCCAGCTTCTATGAAGCTATGTAACCTCTGGTCACCCTGCTTTGCAGTGGGAATCCATAGAATAGCACTTAAAGCCACCCTCTGCTGAACTTCAGCACCGTTGGTATCACATGGGACTGTAGACGGAGAATCTGGATTATTTTTTTAATCAGTAGTTTCAAAAGGAGGTTTGGCAATAGCTGAGTGAGAAATTCAGGGTTTGGTACCCATCCATCAACTACTAATCTCATTTTTTACTGTTTTAATATAGCCTTTATTGAATTCATTTTGATTTGTAAGTTAACATGGGGAGCAAAGATGTTTCCATTTTAACTAGGAGTGCATTTCTTGTAATTCCTAAAAGCATTTTCAGTTGCACACAATTAAATAAAATAAATGGCTTTGAGACAATCCTATTTCTGTAGTGCAGATAGTAATACACTTTCAGATCAGGAAATTTAATTTAAATAGTACATTTGGTCAATATGACAGCAGTGGAGAGAAGTGTAAGCAGATATTAATCAACATAAACTTAGATCCCTAGAGTGACCTTCAGTCTTGCGTTACTCAAGTATCTATTTAAAAATGCAACATTATGATTTAATACCTTAAAAACATTAAGGGCAATTTTTCTTTTCTTGAATCAAAATCCGGGGTGTTATTTGTCCAGCTTGCGGTAACAACGCCGTATATCGCTGGCTTCCGGCATATTAAGATTGTGAACTGCCTGGCTCTAATACGTTAAGCATTATCACTTGACTTTATAAGCTACAAATGCACTCATGGTTTTAAATATAATGTCAAATTTTGCCTTGTCTCTTCCTCAACCCACTAGTCTTCTCTTCATTAAAGTGTGTCTGTTGGCTTGAAGGGAGTTGGACTATATGCTCTGCTGGAAATGACGGTCATTAGGGACGAGCACATTCTAATATCTGACACTGTGGTGGGGTATTGTGTTACCGGTGTAGCAATAATGGTGGTTAAGGACTTTGCATCATTCTCTTTATGAACTGAAATGCTACTTGTGAGGTGCAGTACCGACATGAGCAGTAACACAGCTCTCAGACACAGGAAACCTGCCCAACCTAGACAGGTTAAGCCTCTTGGCTTCCACTCCAATGACTGCCTCAGCGCATTTCCAGCATACCCACTGGGTGGTCTCTCCTCATTCCCTTTGGTCTTCTTCACATACTTTGTGCCCTTCCAGTCTGGTTTTAGCAGCAGCAGATAAAGAGTCTGGGAGCTGCCTCAGGTGTCCTGCTGCAGATGTGGGCACACAAAGGCTACAATTTGGAGCCAACTGTGGAGCACTTCACAGCAGATGGGGCAGTGGTAGCTTCCACCAGGCTACTACTCGCCCTAGTTCAATGGCTGGAAAAGACCAGCATAAACCACGGTACCCCAGACGGCTTTATCCTGGTAGACTGAGCATTGCTAATAGAGCAGAGGACTTCAGTAAACTGAAGATGCAATTCCTTTGCTTGGCAGATAGGAGGAAGTAAAGACATGACATTGAGCCATTTACAGATGCTTTACACCACTGGAGATTTTTTTCATAGTAGAGAAAACCTTCAGGGTTGAAGTGGAAAACATGACAAAATTAAAACCTTGGATTCAGGTGCAGTATCAACCTCAAGGATGTATTTCCTGAATTGCTATTTTTCTTCTTCTCTTCCATTCCCTTTTCTCCCTTTCAAAAATTTCACCCTAGTGTGCATATTCTTCCCTGGCATTTTAATTCATGACAATCGGCCAAAATATAGCAAGACGATTGAAGACACTGCATCAACTGGATTTATTTCTTGCAGTTGGTCTCTTTTTTGTCACTACTCTGCATTTTGGAAAACCCCAGTGATTTAAAAAGTGCAATACTTGGCCACATATCACACATCATAAGGAGCTCACAGCACAAGGAAATAGTATCTTCACAGCAGACATAATCTCTTTCTGCAGAGTCTTTGGGTTAGATCACTGATGCCTGCAAAAGTTTGGAAGTGGGATGTGAACAAGGGAGCTTCTTTCTTTGGAAATCACTCTGCTGGAGTCACACAGCTTCAGACTTCACAGACTCCTGGTGTTGGAAGCAGCCCCAGTGGGAGAACAGAGAGAGGGAGAGGCAAAATACTTTCTTTCAACCTCACGATGCAGTCCTGTTCTACTGTTTTAGCGAATAATTCCTTCCAGTGCTTATCCAAAGTAGCAGGACATTGTCCTCTTCAGAAAACAAACTGAAAATGAGGAAAGAGCCTTTTAGTTGCCATGACCCAAAACACCACACTGTATTTTTGATAACTAAGTAAGCATTGGTCCATTCATGGTACTACTGGGGACAAGAAATGAAAATTGTATTCCAGTGATAACTGACTTTGTCAGTTTTGAATCTCTTTAACCTCATTGCATTTTTGCCTATAGTTAAAATGATATATAAACATAGATAAAATTACCCAATCAGAATAGATATTAAAAGCAAGCCAAATTCATCAGTACATGGTAAGTGAGAGGGAAAGGAGCAGAATGGTCCCAGCAAATGTTATCAGAGGAAGGGTTCCTCTGTATTGATTTGGTGAAGTCAAACATATCTGAAAGAATATAGCTGAGTTCTTTGGCCAGGAGCCTGTACTAATACCTCTCCCATGTCACAGACAGCCATATATATAAAACGCAGTCTTCACGCTGAATCTGCATCTCCCCATCTGACCATGTCTACAGCGACAACTTTCCAGCTCAGACTTCCCTAAGTGCTTTACCATGCACTACCTTAACAATTCTGTTTGCTTAACACTTGAATTTCAGAGTCTGTCTTCTGGCTCATCAGGGATACTGATCATCACCCAGGACATGCATCTCAGGGCTTTACCTCATGGTGTGTGATATTAAAGGACTCAAATCATTGAGCAGACTGCTGTCCCCATCATGATCGACTTAATATGAGAGCCAATTGCATGTGAACAAACCCTCCTTCCAGCTCCCCACTTATCTTTGAAATGTTTCCCTTCTTATTACCAGTCTTAAATCTAGCGTACTTACTAGTTTTTGCTCCTGCTCCTCAGTGAAATGTTACGTGAAGCCACAAATTTACTAGTGAAGCCACATTTCCAGATTACTTAATCAAAGATTTCAGTTGAATTAATAACTTTTTTTTATATTGATGAAGAATAATTGCAATGTATCTGCATGGTGGATTTGCAGAAATCAGGACTGTGAAAATCCTACACAGTTCAGCAGAGATTTTGGGACAGGGACCAGTTTTGGTTTCATGCGTTACAAATGCAGTCACTGGGACCTCAGACAGACCCTGAGAACACAGTACATAGACAAAACCAAATAACGGCAACACCGGTAAAACTCAGCTTCACCTATATAGGAACTGAGACAGACATTTTGTTTTCACCTCTTGGAGAGGGCTCAGGGTTGTGCATCCTCCCAGGCCCAGCAGCATCAGAGCAACTTTTGCTGCTTGGCTCCTGGAGCAACAGAGATTTCCCCCGACTGGTGGCAATCTCTTTTTTTCCCCTTGAGGTGAGAAACTGAGCCACATGAAAATCCTGTGATAGGGACGTAGAAAATGTCACATAACTGAATCATTTCCCAAGTGCTTAAGTGGTCAGAAGTTGATTTAAGTATTCCACATCATTTTGATAATGATCATGGTAGCTAGAGGGCTGCTGGGGCAAGGGAGACCCAGACATACCACCTTTCCTCTGCCTAAACCTGTTAAGATTGAGAGGGTTACTGTCCCGTCTACCAGGTCAAGGTCACCAGAAGATCTTCCCGTTTCCAGTTCCCCTGGCCAGAGTGTGAGCTGACTTGGGATGTGTCACAAGGCAGCAGCAGAGCAGCCTGGGCCAGTGACTCAAACAGGACACAGCTTTCATATAAACAATGCTCTTACTGAGAGAAATGGCAACAAGGCTGTGGGTTTAACTGAAGGAAGATAAGGGACAGAGAGCATGTGATGGTGAGGCATTAGCAATGGCAGCAACTGTGTTTGAACATCAGCCCTTCAGTGGCAACATGACAGCAGTGAATCTCATTCCTCTGTAAAGCTCAGGGTCCCTGTCTCCTCCTCTGAAGTCCTCCAGAAATATTCCTATACCAAACGAGACATAAATCTATGCCTTGTGATGTAATTAAAAAGGAAGGCATTGCTCATCTTCCCCCTCTCAGCTTCAGGATATACCCCGCCTCTGTTCCCCCTCAGCTGTGTTTGAGAAGGGCTGGCTTGTAGGCAGCTGTTCAGCTGGATGTCTTACGCACATGGCAGTCCTGCTTGCCAGGGCAGCCGTGTCTGCATGCTTCCTTGTCTTCCAGTGGTGCTGTGGAGAGCCTGAAGCAGCCAGGCAAGAGCTGCTGCACGGCACCTTCTACCACTCCTTATGCTGGTGCCAAACCGTTGCAGGAAGCCAGCACTTCCTCTGTGCTCCATGAGGGATGGGAGTCAAGGTCCCATGTCAAATCTAAACACACTCTGCCCACGCTGATTTCTCCAGGAGACAGAACTGTGTCTTAGCCTTACACTGTGTTTTATTTTTCAGCTAACTTTTGGAGGTTCTGTTTTGTATCAACTACTAGACTACGATAGATTTGTGTAAACCCTACATAAAAATTTATCAGATAAATCATGTACTGTCTTCTCAAGGGGCAGAATGATCAAGCTATTTGAAATTTAATATGATTATGCTCATTTTTCTATCAGTTAAGTAAAAGATTGGACAAGGACGTGAAAGTTATCACTTCCATTACTAAAGCAAAGGGGATTATATCAATAGTCAGACCTTACATCTAGGAAGATAATATGTAAATCCATTCCAAGATCTTATGTGCAGGCCTGTCAGAGAGATAAAAGTAGATGCTAATGAGGGACCTACTTTTTTTCTTGCCCTTATTCTGGCAGGCCCAAAGAAAAGAGTGTTACTGTAGTTGGATGAAAGCAACAAACTATGTCATGAAGAGAAGAGACAAGTCTTATTCTTGCACACTGTCTATTCAGAGTACAATTTCTTCCTTGTATTTAAAGTATTCTTTTAAAGTGAGTCTGTCATCCTCAGGCTGTGTTTTGTTGCATCCTAATTACTGCTTCTTTCCTGCTTTCCCCCCACCCCCCATACAGCCATTGATTTATCAAATGCTTAAC
>NW_009260493.1:419266-432050 GCF_000687185.1 Egretta garzetta
AGATCTGAGGTAGTAGAAGGAAGAGGCCAAATTTCTTCAGAGTATTATTTAAATATTAATCAAACACACAGTGCACACACTTTTGGGCAATTACACCTACTGTACTGACTATGTGGTGCCAGTTGTTGTCACATGAGCTGCCATAAGCATCATTCTTTATTTATCCACTAAGAACAGAAATCTCATCTTTAGGAAATGAAGTATATTTCTTCCTCCAAGCACCGTACCAGTGAATACGTTGGCATGTGAATGTGTCACATAATAAAAAGAATTTAGTGAATCCAATTTTTTCATATAATTACAAAATGGCAAGTGTTGGAAGGGAACTCTGGAGATCATCTAGTAGTGCTGTGGTTTCTCCCCAGGACAACCCTCCTGTGGCTGCATGCTCAATGGCTAGAGACTAGCAGGATTCATATTCAGATGAATTAGTCTCAGCACATTGCGGGTGCAAAGGTTCTGCCTCAGTTCTTCTTGTAGTATCTGTTGAAGGAAATTGTTCTGTATTACACACAACTTCCCATTTTACCATTGTAATTCATTTAACCAGGAGTCAAAAATCTTTCTGAGCCAAATGAGCGGCTGTGAGTGGTGCCATCTACCTAACGCAGAAGATTAATCTGAAGCATGGAGATGGAACGAGATGTCCACAATCACAAACAAAGAGCACAAAGTAAAATCAAGACTCAAGACTGACCCTTTTTTCTTTCTAAGATTATCTTCATTTCATAACCCTATCCTTTTGTCTGGGAAAAAAAAAGAAAATCAGAAAAGACTATCAATAACAGTTAGTATAGACAATTTCAGTTTTTCCCGCTTTTCAAGGCAGAAGCTTCACTTCCTATACAACCAATAAAAGGTACTTATTCAGATTTTGAAACCCATTGTGTAGTAGTTAAGTTTGCACCAAGCAATCCTAAGTCATTCTCCTAACACAATTTATTCCCCTTCTATTTGAGGAGACAGGAAAGAGACTTAGGTGAGTTTGATTTTCATGTATTGAAAATGGGACAATAGTAACTTAAGATTTATCTGTTAAATAACCTCAACCAAAACTCCATCAACAATACAAATATATACAGCACTGTTATGAAATAATTGGGGGAGAAAACAATAGTCAGTTCAATGCAATGCAGAAACTTCTTTGGGCTCTGACACGGTTGCTGAAGCAAACAGCCAGGGCAGTTTCTGCTTCTTGGCAGAGGCCTCTGCCTTGCTTCTCTGGCAGCTTATTCGCAGAAGAAAACTAATTCCCTGTTTCAGACATTTGAATTCACAGTCCAGCATATTTACACACACTTATGGCACTGGGCCTCCAGCCTGGATCAGCTGTCCTGGGTCGTCAAGAGTTGACTAACACTCTGGATCAGTAATCATCTCACTTAGAAATTATACCAACATTTATCAGCTTGTGGTTGCACAGATCCTTGTGAGTATGACTTAATTAAGTCTCCTAGCCCACATTGAAATAAATATTCATAGACATATTTGGTACAAGAGAAATCTTTGAAACTGATTGATGGTCGCACAGGAAGTACTGGGAGAAAGCAAGGTCAAATTTATGAACTGCAGATAACTAATTGAAGAGTACAGTACTACCACATATGAACATACTTCTATATTCTCAAAGCGTTCATTATTATACCTGTTCCACAGGGAAGATAAATGTAGCAGGGGATTTTTTGCATTACTGGGCATAGCTCAGGTATTACTGTAGTGAAAAAAGCAGGGAAAACTGATTTAAATACAGATCCTTCTTCCTGCTCCTTGAATACTTGTTTCTAGAATAGTTTAGATCAGTATCCAGTCAAGTTCACAAACAGCTCCTTCTCCTCTTTTTCCACTTTGTACAACTTTCTTAATTTTTGCCTGAAGACGGCCCCAGCTTTAGCAATCTTGAAAAATAATGAGACTATAAATAGAACACTAAACACTATTTGCATTGATGGCTATTTTTGAACAAGCAATACACAAGTTAGACCTGTCAGCAGAATACTCTGTGGCAGTATTTCAAAGGCAGCATATTTCTGAGTCAGAAGAGATGCTTCTGAGAAGCTTTATGGTTTCGGGCCCCAGTAGATTTCCTCCAGCTTCTGCCAAGACATGATGTTGTACATATCCGTTTCATTCATTTTTGTCTAGGTTAATACATGCCATGCATTTAAAATGGAGAGTAAGAAGGATGGAACTGGGAAAGGGGAGATTACTCCTCTCCTGGGAAGCAGCTGAGCAGGTTGCAGGGGGAGAGGGAGAGAGATTGCACAGCTAAGAGCAAGGAACAGGTTGCAGGGGGAGAGGGAGAGAGATTGCACAGCTAAGAGCAAGGAGCAGAAACAAGGTTCTGCCTCTCAGGTGACAGAAAGAGAGACTTGAGACCCAGAGGCAAATGTGCAGAGGTTGCAGCACTTCCAAAAAGCAGTGCATTGAGTACCATTTATAAGATGTACTGGGCAGGCGGAAACGCGGTCCTTAATTCTACTATACCTAGCATCTCAAGGTAATCAGTGTGCCATGTCACACAGTTTTCTCTCTTTTAAAGTAGTCTTTACATTTGGATAAAACTTGGGCTTTCAGTATAAATACTTCTTGGCCTTTTGTGGCTTCTCATAGTACGGACAAGCTCCACCTGAAGCTGTGTCTGGGTCAGGCAGGCTCTTCTCAGACCACAGACAACAGAATTGCTATGGTGGGACTGGGGATGATTTCAATGTATTCCTTACCCTACAGTCTTCCCAGTAACCTGAAGGTGTTGTGCTTTGTTCTAAACCTGGAGTCTTCTGTTTTCTTAAAAGTGGCATATGTACTTTAGTATTTCCTGCTTAATTTTAAGAGTTTTAGGAAATCCTACTTAATTTTAAGGTTTCACTCTAGTCACTCATGCTTTGTTCATATAGGAAATTATTCGATTCTCAAGCTGTAAAATGATCTTATCAATTAAGTAATAACTATAATGCCATATTGCACTGTGGCAAATTGTGATTTACTGTTTGATTTAGGTTCATGCAGAGGCCATATAGCTTAGGCCTATGCTCCGGTTTCGTGAGGCTGGTAAGAATGCCTTGCCAGGGGTTTGTTTGCTGCACATGCGGAAAAGATCAAAATTATATTACTGTCTTCGTAATGCATTAGGAATCATAATGAAACCACACGGTAACAAAGTTTCTACCTCTGTATGAATAAAGGAATCTTTGCTTTGTTTTATATAGTTATGCCAAAGGCATTAAATTAAACATACTGGCATCTCTATCTTAGATGTTTCCTTCTGATTATTACAATCACTCTTTATTTATCATTCCAGTAAAAATCAACTGCCAGTAATATCAAGAGAACGTCATTAACTCTGAGTTAGTTTGTGGGATATTGAGATGGCATATCCCACTCTTCTGGCCTTTTATCACAATAAATTATAGTATTAGTAAACAAAGCAAATGTACTCTGCTGCATGGAGATCATGCTGGACATCACTGTGGATGGCAAGAAACAGGAATTTAAGAACAAACAGTCTTAGCCTCATGCTTCTCCATCAGCACAGATATTTGCAGAAAGCCACAAAAGTGTGCAAGCTTTACTTCATGAAGCTTCTGAACACTTCTGCTGTGCCTCAGTCTACCTTACTTTCAAAGCCCCTGCAAAATGCTGGTCCTAAGTGCTTACGGCAATGCAATTCAGAGTTTTTCTGAGCTTTGAGGTACTGTTAATGTCTCTCTAACCTTTTGTTGGAATGTTTCTTGTTAGCTCTTTTCTGACACTATTTTATTAGAATTAAGGTTGTTTCTGTATTGTTTAGATTTTCAGATGAATTTCCAGCAGAGGGCAATCTTGTTCCTAGGTAGGTTGCTAGTATATAAAGTTAACCCTCTGCTAAACAGCCATCGCCTCTGCATTTCAAACAGAGAATTAATCCAAGGGCACAGACTGCGGTTTTTTTTTCCCTGTATTTACTTAATAATTTTTCAGGTGCTTCTAGAGACTATTTACTTACCTGATTGAAGAAAGTCTTACAGGCTGCTCAAAATAACATCAGTATGGACCTTCAGCTATCATCTGTTCTACCTTCTTTTTTCAAGACAGGATTAACTATATTACAACAACTCTTAACTGATACTGGCTTTTAAGATCTTTAATGGGAGTAGGTGCACCACCTACCTGGACTCTCTATTCTCCTTCTTACCTGTCCTCAGAGATAAAAACACATTTTTTAATTTCATTTGCTCTATTTTAAACCCAGTACTTTCTATTTCATCTGCAGTGGGCATAAAAACAACTGTTTAGTTATTAGGTGCAGTGGGAGAATTACCCTCTGTTGCTGCAGAACAGAATCTCACACTAGCACAGGCCAGATAAAACATCCCTCTGGCAAGCTGTGTCTGAATGCAGAGCACTGACACTTCTGACAGCCTAACTATCTTACTTATTTTGCTTATTAGTTCTCACATCCTGCACAGTCTGCTTTTCCTTTACCTTTAGTTTTCCACAGATTCTGTTTTCCAGATTATCCCATCCTTGTCCATTTGTTTTCTGGACATCACATCTACCTGAACCACCTTGTGCTCTAGCCTGTCACTCTCAATCTTTCCCCAAGAGTCTTGGGTGACCTTTCTTAAGCTTTTGCCATGACTAAGATCACAGCTGGTTGATATTACACAGCAAGTGATTCGCCCACCCAGCTGAATCATGGACTGCCTACAAATGATTAATGAGAGGCTGGCTTGCTAATACAATTAGTGACAAAAATCAGGAAGATAGTAATGTCAAAACTTGTCAGATAGAGAGAAATTCCTTTTTTGAACTTAGCATGACAACAGCAGCACAGGATTTGGCTACTGATACCAGCCCCAGCTTTAAACTAAGTTTTCTTGGGGTTGGTAGAACCGGCATAAGATTTCAAGTAGTTCAAATCACTTCAAGCCTTCTGTGGTGGGAAAAAGTGGTGGCTCTCTGGACCCAGGGTATTCTTCCTTTCCAAACTTGTTACCTGGCATGCGTGAGGAGGGGTAGCTGCAGCCTGTCTGGCTTACAGATGTACGTTTGCTACAGCTCTAGGAAGATATTGAGTTTGTTCAAACTTTGATGGACCCTGGCTGCTCCTGTCTGGATTTGCACAAATGAGGCTCTGTAATGAATGTCTGCTGATGGCTTACCTGAGTGTCGCTTGAAACCTGAGACACGGAGACTCCTGCAAAACAGGATCTGAACCATTCTTACTAGTCCAATTACTAGATTTGTCATTTGTAAATGCAATTCACACTTTAATACACTAGCTGGTGCTCTACGCTAAGCTGTGCAATGTTCCGGTATAAATTCCCATACTGGTTTGTATGGTTTTTATAACAGCTTTTGTCACTGAGCTTTCATTTCCAGAAAAAATATAGGGTGAGACAGAGGCTGAGCTGGACTTCTCCATGTCTGAGATTAAACCCTCTACCAGTTGTCAAGGCTTTTCAGCTTTGGGACAAGGCAATGTGTGCGTGTGCACGTAGGGGGAGGAACGCTTACTTACTTGCACAAGTTTTGAGTCATGGGTACATGACATGGCATAAAGGAGAGAGAGCTCACAAAAATGTGAGAAGGAAAGAATTAAAATGGAAATAAATTTACAATTTTAAAATTTAGATGGAAAATATAAAAGTAGTTCTTTTCCACCATACAAGATGGTGGTGTGTTCTGGTACTTCTCATTGCTAATACAGCTGAAATTAGTGAGCTTGTCCTGCATACAAGCTTGTTGAAGCCCACATGGAAGAAAGTTTGAATGTCAGGTGCACAATGCTTCATGGTAGTTTTGGGCAGGTGGAAGAAAAGAAAAATAAGAAAATTACTCTCAGCTGCTGAAGTAAATGAACAGAATATTGCTCTAATGTAATACGGGTAAAACATCTCTATAGCAAGCTGAGTTTGAATGCTGAACAATGCCATTCTTGACTGAAAAGCTACCTTACCACGTCTAATAACTTTAAGATAAAACTACTTAATTATTTGTCTTTTCATAAAGCAATAACAAAAAATTAACAGCTGCAAAACATAAAGATTGTAATATTTGAAAGTCACCCACTAGAAATCAGATCAAATGTGTAAGTATCATCTCGCCCTACGGGTGCTTTCTGCCTCCCTGAGCTTAGCAATAGCATGAGCAGAACAGATGCTTTGAAAGGTAGCTGGCTCTTCATTAGCTTAATTAGCTATTATTGGCAAAGATGCAGTTCAAATTCAAGTCATGTGTGCACAACCTGACTAAAAGATGCTTATCCATTTCTTTTCCCTTTGTATTCAGTACTTTGTCCCTTCTTCCCCAACCCTGCCCTGGTTTTTGCTCTGAGATGCTGTCATCAAAGTTGCCACTTTACATGATTTTGAAAGGTACTACTATCCCTTCTTATACTTGGCCAGCTGAAAAGTTTACAAATGTATATATCGGGCAAGGAATATCTTGTGCTCACCTTGACTTTACACCTTGGGCAATTTATCATAAGGCTACGGGCAAGATGCAAGTCCCAAGGACTTCCTGAGTTTGGGGAGCAAAATTCCTGTTCCAGCCTGTCGCAGCCAGAGCTGAGAGCAAGGGGGAGATTCCTTGGGAAAACTCTTAAGTTCTAGTGGAACAAAATCCAGAGTGAAATTCAGATGAATCCTCAATGCAAACATGTTTTTAAGTCAAAGGGATGTCTTGCTATCTGATGTGGTCCATGCACATGAAAGGAAAATGAAAGCTTCGCAGAAACAAGAGATTGAACTGAGTATGTTTGCAAGGATCCTGCTGAGCTCCATGACAGAGACAGGATCCTTCACAGAAAGCATCACTCCATCACAAAATGCAAATCTATTTTATGAAAAGTTTGGTTGATCCAGGGACCGACAAGTCTAGGTAGGGACTATGTTACCATTTTTTTGTGAAGTATACCCCAAGGTGGTGAAGGAGAGAAT
Organism: Egretta garzetta; assembly: GCF_000687185.1. Lineage (NCBI taxonomy): Eukaryota > Metazoa > Chordata > Aves > Pelecaniformes > Ardeidae > Egretta > Egretta garzetta. The sequence goes on from NW_009260493.1 coordinate 426,187, forward strand.
GTAGACCACTTCTGAGAAGACTCACAGATTGGTATGAGCCCCCTTTGGTTGGCCTTGGTACTGATGTCCAGGCTGGATGGGAAGAACCTGTTTCAGAGCCGTAACTAGGAAGGGTGCCCTATCAGCCAGTCTATCATCTTTACTAATAACATATACAAATTTCTCCTGTGTGGATTCTATAGTGTTAAGGACTTGCTAGAGGCTATCAACTTGATAGGTTATATACTACCACTTCATACATAGAGTTTTTGGAAAGTTATAAAAGCCTTAAAGAAAGCTGCAAAAACCAAGAAAACACTTTGCATAGCAAAAACCTGTAGCACTGCCTTTGCTTAACACTGCATGTAGGAATCAGAGAGAAGGGAATAGAGAGACTTCAGAAGGAATTTCCTGATCCGGATAGATGTTGGGCTGACAGACATGTGCTGGCTTGGTATTCAGATCTGGGGGTAACATCATGGTCAATCATGAGTTCAATCAGTCATCAGGTCAGTCATGAGGGTGTTATTGTGGGTTCTGAACCTCCAGCCTTTTTGGCATGGATGCACTGGAAGTCCCATAGATAAGAAAGGTAATGTAGCTAAGATATTCTGTTGCTTTTTTCCTTATATCCTTTTATTTCTGGCTTTGTGCCTGGAAGTCTGTCCTGTATTGTTGAGAAAAAACCCTTTGTCCTTCACCTCAGCTGGTGTTAGAGGTGAGAGTGGAGAAAATTGACTGAGATGGGGCACAAAATCTTTTTGGTTGTGGCATAATCAAATAAAGCAGGCAGTGTGAGCAGCCTGAGAAACATACAGATCAAAGCATATTTAGTGTACCGGCACCTGGGGTGTTACTCTTATTGTCAGCATCCTTCCTTTATCCCCAAGTTTTTTTTTTCCTTAAAAGCAGAGGGCAGAATAACACGCACAGCTCTCAGGAAACCATAAGATGTTATAATGGCTCTTTGGGGGACCCTCCATGTCAGTATTGGTGTGACTCTCCTGAAAGGCTAGTTCTGCCCTGGCACTGCCCAGATTAAGGAAGAGAAAAACAACCCAGTGAAAGCCAGCTGTTCCCCTCAAAATCCCAGGTGCGACAAGTCCCACTCTGCCTTTGATCTGCTTCTCTGTTTGCTAGTATTTTCTCCAATGTACCTCAGGGCTGTGATCGCTGCACGTTCTAAGGAGGAAATCAATGGGCATAGATTTACAATTCTTCAGCATAAGTTTTTTGGAACTGAATTACATTTCAGTGAAATTCATCCTCTATAGGGAGTCAACAAAAAGCAATTTCGGCCTATTAGTGTGACCCACAGTTCCCAGTGAAGTCAGGGAGAGTCAGGGAATAAAAAGAATAAAGTGTCTGTAACCAACGGGTCTAGTGATATTTCTATAATAAGAACCAGAAGGGTTAAATGTAGGTCCAAACTGAAATGAGAGCATCTGGAGTACTAGATGGCAACTGCAATAGTCAGTGTAAACCCAGCTGAGTTTCCCCAGGGTATAATTTCACCCTCAATTTTTACATTTATATAGAGAGGTAGAAAAAGAAAATAATCAAATAAGTTAAAGAAAATGAAGACATTATCCAAAGGGATAATTGTTTGTGCTGTATCTCCAGCACAGGGGAACAGCACGTGGGAAGGACTGAAGAGCTGCACTCGATACTTTTGTCAATTCCCTCATCTGCTTTTAACAGTGTGAAATGCTGATTTGATCGTGCAGGTGGTAAAAATTATGGCTAGAAGGATGCAGGGACAAATCTTCACCATGGTATATGGCAACCCCAGAGCCAGGCGCGTTTCTGCGGCTTGCTGTGCTGCTGCTTACATCCAAGCCCCGCAGAGATCCCCTTCTCCTCCCACCTGCTGGGGCTGAGAGCCCAAACAGGAGCAGGGATATCAGGTGGCACCACAGAGCCCCATGCCTGGGGGATCCCTTGGCAGTCTCAAAATATAATAACATAACTAGCATTCCAGCTGAGGTGCAAGAGAAGTCAGCCTAAGAGAGGATTAGTTTTTGCTCCACTTTCCCATAGCCATGCGGGGACAGCAGTACGAGTACTCAGACTGCAGCTCTACTGCTTGGGAAGTGCTGTCTTTAGGACATTCCCTGGGATTTATTCAACTGGAGGTGGCCAAGTCCTGGCTCTCCCTTCCCACCTTCAGGAGTATGAGTAGGAACTTGCAGTAACAGAACATATTAAAGCCATTTAAAATGGCATATAAGGTTATTCCTGACCAAAAGGGGCACAATAAGGCCTGCTGTGTTTCTGAAGATATTTTATAAAGGGCAGAATCACGATGAGTTTGTCAGAAGGCTGCTTATGGTGACAGAGCTCTAATCTTCAGCCAGGAGTAGCAGCACAAGGTGCTGCCTGTGGGTCCTTGCAAAAAGCAGGCCAGAGAATCACCCTTTGACTTTAGTGTGCCCAGTCAAGGGTTTCTGAGTTGTAAAAACAAGTACTTAAAGAAAAATTATATTTTAGGGTCAAGTCTAGTCCACCTCTGAACAAAAGGACAACAAAGCATTCCCAAAAGGGAGCAGTGCTCTGCAACAACATCCCGTGTTTTATCATCTCCAGTCTTTGCTTTATTTTCCCATTTGAAAAGGATAATGGTTAGAAGCCTATCCAAAAGCCTAGGTTACAAGCAAAGCAACAGCAGGATTGTATAGCCATCCAAAATATCAGTGGCTTAATTAGAGCTTAAATTTCCTGGGCCTCATGGAACTCCAAGTCTATCCTGAAAAATGTTAAGGTGAATAAACTTGGGTAGGAGATTTCATGGTACCATCATGATAGTGTTGGTCCTGTCTAGAATCACACCTCCAAAGGCATGTAGGATGAATACACTGCTGCTCTGATAGGGTTTGAAGGGCAGTAGCAAGGGCTGGGTTCAAATTTAATACTGCTTGGGGTCCCCACCCAGAAACCTGCAAAAATTTTACGCTAAACTTTCTGGTGCTGAAGGAGCTTATTTTTCCCAACGGCAAATATGAATCACGTAGCTAACAATTTTTCACTGAAGGGAGAAAAATAAGAAGGTAGCTAAGGAAGGTAATAATAACTAATTCTTAAAGTGCAATTGTACCAATAATCATTTACATCTCCCCTGCTGGAAGGAACGCAATGTTTGCTTTCCCCCTCCTGCAGTGACCAGCCCTAAGTTTAAGCCTTGCTGGATACCAAGGCCTGACTTAAGCAAAGGTGCATACTGGGGTGCCTCTGCCAGCAGGCTGGTCCCACTGGCTGTGCCCGGCACCTCTCCTCTCCCCCCACTGTGGGCCGGCTGCTTTCCATAGCGGTCCCTTGGAGGGGCGCATCGCTCGCTTTGCCTCTCCAGCACCTGCTTGGGCTAATTCCCACAGCTCGGACTCAGCATCATTATTTTGGGTTCTGGAAGCGACTGTTTGTGCAGCACCATAAATTCAGGGGAAACTCTTTAACAGCTATTACCTTGCAAGAAAATTTTGAACCTAGTCTCATCTTGCCCTTTTTAGCTGGCCTGTGCTTCTGTGTGCTCTAGAAGTTACCTTTCTCCATCCATTTTTCACAGAAATGCTTCACAAGCATGATGACACAGCACAGACAGAATAAACATGTTTCAAGCTGTCCCATGGCTCTTTTTCGCTTATTCCCTCTTTGCTCCACCAGTAATCAGCCTAGTGTTCCTTCTTGTTTGAGATCCAATCCCTGCTTGAATTTTGAGGGAATCTATAAAGGTTTTGCATTCATTTCAGGCCTTATCCAGCATTACAAATGTACCTCCAGACTTTTTACAACAGTAATAAAGCTGGTGCTCAGTTGCAAAAGCAAGTTGAGTTTTCTGAAGTGACTGTCCTATTCTTAGAAATACACGAGGAAAAAACCTTATTCCTCCACACTGTGAAACCATGTAGGGGAGAAAACATTCTAGCCATGCTTTTTTTTTGTTTTCAGATCTCTTAATTCTTGAAAGCATTTATAGAAGAGATAGAAATTTATTTTTCTTAATGGCAGATTAATGCATCTTTAAACTAGGCATTGGGGATGGGAAATATTCAAGAGGCTTCGTATTACTAACGGTTATCTCTGACCATAATTATTTAGGATATAGTAATTTACATTAATTACTATGAGGATTTAAAGTGTCTGTTACTCAGCAGTAAAAGGCGGGGACGTGTTCCTGTGTTGTAATAAATACAAGGCATACTCCATTAAGAACGTGCCAGAAGCTACGTCACTGTTGTAATAGGTGAGTTTGCAAACACGTACACATAGAACATAAATGTCTGTAAACAGAATGACAAGTCTGCATAAATCCACACCTCGTACTGCTCACAGAAGCAAATGCTTGGCAGTTTTCTAACACACCTTGGGGCTGGTGGGTGGCTGATTCTGGGAAAGACCAAAGACTTCTTCCTTGCTTTGGTACAGAAACTGGTATTAAATGCAAGCTACTTTCTGGATGGTGTTGAATTATGCAAATTAAAGAAAAAACACCGTATAGTGAGAGCAATCTGAACTGCTCTGTGTGTGTGGTCAACTTCATGTGTTACATACAAAGAGTGGTGTCCCTCAGGGGTCCGTACTGGGACCGGTGCTCTTTAACATCTTCATCAATGACTTAGACAGCGAGATCGAGTGCACCCTCAGTAAGTTTGCGGATGATACCAAGCTGAGTGGTGCGGTTGGCACACCAGAAGGAAGGGATGTCATCCAAAGAGACCTGGACAGGCTAGAGAGGTGGGCCTGTGTGAACCTCATGAGGTTCAACAAGGCCAAGTGCAAGGTCCTGCACCTGGGTCGGGGTAACCCCCAGTATCAATACAGGCTGGGGGAAGAAAGGATCGAGAGCAGCCCTGCCGAGAGGGACTTGGGGGTGCTGGTGGATGAAAAGCTGGACATGAGCCAGCAATGTGTGCTGGCAGCCCAGAAGGCCAACCGTACCCGGGGCTGCATCAGGAGAAGCGTGGCCAGCAGGTCGAGGGGGGTGATTCTGCCCCTCTACTCTGCTCTGGTGAGACCTCACCTGGAGTACTGCGTCCAGCTCTGGAGCCCTCAGCACAAGAAGGACATGGAACTGTTGGAACGGGTCCAGAGGAGGGCTACAAAAATGATCCGAGGGCTGGAGCACCTCTCCTATGAGGACAGGCTGAGAGAGTTGGGCTTGTTCAGTCTGGAGAAAAGAAGGCTACGGGGAGACCTGATTGCGGCCTTCCAGTACCTAAAGGGGGCCTATAGGAAAGATGGGGAACGTCTTTTTAGTAGGGCCAGCTGTGTTAGGACAAGGGGAAATGGTTTTAAACTGGAACAGGGTAGGTTCAGGCTAGAGGTAAGGAAGAAATTTTTTACAATGAGGGTGGTAAAACACTGGAACAGGTTGCCCAGAGAGGTAGTGGAGGCCCCATCCCTGGGAACATTCAAGGCCAGGTTAGATGGGGCTCTGAGCAACCTGATCTAGTTAGCAGTGTCCCTGCTCACTGCAGGGGGGTTGGACTAGATGACCACTAGTGGTCCCTTCCAACCCTAAACATTCTATGATTCTATGATTCTAAGATCTTAGGGTTTTTTTATCTTTTAAGGAGGCTGCTGTCTTCAGTTCATATTCTGGCAGGAAAATCCTTCAGAGTTAGTGAAATAACGCTGTGTATTTTTGCTGTATTTCAGAGCAAATAACAATAGCCTTCACAGTGTCCATGGTGGTTGGACTGGTGATTGGAGGGATCATCTGGGCGTTGTTCACTTGCTTGTCCCGTCGCAGAGCTAGCGCCCACATTTCCCAGGGGAGCTCCTCAGCCTTCAGCCGTCGGTCCAGACCCTCCTCACATGGCCATGCTTCCGGCAGGACTGGATTTTACCGCAACAGCAGCTGTGAACCTCGGAGCAACCTCAGCCTGGCC
>NW_009260493.1:432165-435846 GCF_000687185.1 Egretta garzetta
GCCTCCCCCTTCCCCCCTTTCCTGCAGTGTCCTCCCCTCCCCGTGGAGACGAACAGTCAGCTGATCACCCTCACTCCCACAAATACCACCACAACCCTTGTGGGAAGCACCACCAACAGCTTAAGTCGACCCGAGTTCCACTGGTCTAACAACAGCCTCCGCATCTGCCACTCCACACAAACCCCCCCTCCTGCCTATGAAACCATCATAAAAGCTTTCCCAGACTCCTGAGATAAGTCCTTTGCTGCAAACACGCATGGGCATTTTAGAAGGAACCTCAATCAGCTCAACAATTTTCTGTGCGTGATGAAGATCTCTGAGAAGTCTTCAGCTGCCATTGCGGAGGGGACATACGTTGCCAAGAGGCGGGTAGTGGCGATTTCTTAGAGCACAATCTCCCACTGTCCAAGGGATCACTTGTCTTTGCACTGCTGGCTCTAATTTACTGCTCTGCCGTACGCTTGCATATTTATAGTGTTGTATCTTTAATTGTAACCGTCGTAGCTTTACTTTAGAGGAAAGAAAATGCTGCCACATAAAAACCAGATCATTTCTTGAAGAAACAGATCACGCTAAGGATTACTGATACACACATTTCTGCAAATTTGTCTGTTCTGTTTCTTTTGTGGTTTTTTTTTTTTTTTTTTTGAAAAAGGAGTTCTGGTTTTTATTTTCCCAAGGATGTTAAATTTTCAGAGGACACCTCCCATTACCCATCTCCTTCCTATAGCCACAGAACAGTTTCTGTCTGAGGAACCTTAGACACAGACCTTATAGAGGATTTAATGTCACAGTCCTGGCTGTGGTCATAGGCACCCTGTTCTGCTGATGGTAGAGGATCTTAAAAGACTCCATGTTATGGCTGCTTGTAGAAATTCCCCACAGTGTGGGAAAAATGTTGAAGAACACAAAGCTTCACACAGAGAGAAGTTTCAAACAACATGCTAAATGCATGGTAACAATTACAAAGACTTTTCTGTCTGCAGCCAGCAGAACAGGCAGTCACATTTTAATACCCAGTAAGGCTGTATGGGGTCAGAACTCTTCATGTTTCATTTTTCTAGTGCTGGTTATCAAGATAAGCAGCATGAATGACAACTATTTTTTTAATTAAGTTTCCTGGTTTACTATGGGATTGCCCATTTCCTTATTTCAAATTGTTTTTCTGAAATTGTACCAGCGTTTAATTCTTCCTGCCAAATTATTCACTGAAGTTTTGCCTTTCACTAAAGCATGGCTGAATACTGGGTTTGTGCAATTAGTTGGAATATGAAGATAAAGATAGAATATGTAGCTGAGGCTAACATATATTCTTGACTCTTATACATGGATCATGTCAAGCTAACTCCTGGCTTAGTAGAGACTAATTGCATTGATGTGAGAGAAGTCCAGGATTTGGAAACAGCACAGACAAATGGGGCCTGATTTAAATCTTCTTGTATCAGTTTCCTGTTAAATATTTCATGTTCAAATAAAGGGTAAAGAATTTCCACAAGTAGAGGAGCAGTCCTGCTCCTCACTTACAAATAAGCCTGCTGTTCCTAAAAGGGCTGGGCAAGTACCAGCCACAAGACTCCTGATCCTGAGGGGGCTGGTCCTGTGCTTCTGTAGAGACAAGAAATACTCATTTGTCTTCTGGGAGGGACAAAGATTCAGCAGCTTTTCAGAATGGGCAAAATGCTTAACATCTTACTTTCCAGGTTTTTGGAGACTGGCAGCACGCATCCCTTTGCCAAGCTCAGCATCCCTCAGGAAGCATTCATATTGATCTCTGAACTGCAATCTTCCAGCCTGATAACACCCCATTTGCAAATATTACTACAAATATTGAGCTTACAAGCATTACTTACTGTAAACCACAAGTACTCCTTATTGTAAAGGCAATTTTTTTTGCATGTATTTACTGACTGGCTTTCATTGTTTTATTTTTAGTGTGCAACATTTTCCCTTCTGGAGAGATATATGTCATTGCTAGAAGAACAACCATTTACAGAGTTTACAGAGCATTTCAGACACGATGGGCTCTAGTACACCGAGGACTTGCTGATAAGACTGCAAAACTGCATTTGGCTGGGTGCAAGCTACAGACTTAAAACAACAGTCCTCTGGAGAAAGTTGTGTTATTTCATTCATTAATAATATTTTTTTTCCTTTAGCATCTTATTGAGTCTGGTGAACTTCACTGCATTCACAAGTGCGTTTACAGTGCCCTAGCTCTAGAATAGGTGATGCCCCCTGTTCTAATGTGCCTACAAAAAGCAGAATTCAAGCCTGCTCACTTTGCTTATTGAGTTTGGTGGACTGTTTGAAGAGACAACTTGGTCTACAGTGTGCACCCAGCTGGCCAAAACTGCTTGTTCCTGGAGAGTGAAATAATTTTAGATGAGTAAATTTTTACTCCTGGATTGTAAATGCACATTACATTACAGCAGAACATTCCACAGCATTTTATTACTTGTATTACACTATATTTAGTAAACAATATAGAAAGGGAAGCTTAAATGTACTGTATTTTTTTCCTCCTGAAATCTGTACTGGATATCAAAACATTTTTTTATATCCCCTGGATTAGAGATTAAAAACACAGATTTTTTGGTGCCTAACTAGTATGGCTGTCAGATACTTAACTACTGGTTTAAACAATGCCTGAAATTAATGTTTTGCAAGCCCTCTGGAAGCTTCAAAATGTGAAATAAAGTTAGATATTATAATCTCAAACTCATGTTTCTCCTTAAGGATAAATGTGTTGACTTGCATAAAAGATCCTTTAAAGGGAAGGGTATTATCTTTATTTATGCAAGCTGATATGGTTGGAAGTGTGAATGCAGTTTCTCTGTGGGGAGACACCCCAAAGCAGAAGATGTTATATGAAGCCAGAGTTGGAATTTGTCATATGAGAACACCTTCCAAGGATTACAAGTGAGAATGTCACTCACAAATAACGGTGTGTACAGATTTTAAATCCACTGGCTTCCAAGTACTTAGAGTGCAATCCACAAAGTGTTTGAGCAAATGCTTGCTTTAAGCGGATGGGCAATCACTATGAGGTTCATGCACATTTTATTGCATTAGGATCAAAGCACATTGCACATGATCAACCCCCAAATCAAACTGCAGGATTCAGGGATCATCGGGTGTTTGATATGCAAAAGATTATACTTGCTCATTGTAATGGTCTTTTCTAGCCTTTTATTTCAATTTAAAATATAGAATCATAGAAAGTTTTGGGTTGGAAGGGATCCCTAGAGGTCATGTAGTCCAACCCCCCTGCAGTGAGCAAGGACAAATATGGGAAAGATATGGACAAATATGGAAAAATATGGGAAAGAAAAGCGAAATTAAAAAAAATGTATTACTCCAGATTTCAAGATTTCAAAGCATTCACAAGTAATGAATTAAGCTTCACCATGATTTTGCATGTAATACTTTTTCCCAGTGAGAGGCAGTGATTAGAAGGGTGCTCCCAGAATCACACAGGGAGTTATAGGTGGAGCTTTAATCAACCTCCAGATATCCTGACACCTTGCCCTGAGGTGAGCAGAGCTACTTCTCCTCTTCACAAAGAGAAACGCTATTCTATTATTGTCCTTGTGCACAAAAACAATTGTTCCAGTTCTGGTTTCATATAGAAGACACAACTTGACAGCTCTCTGTCTGGGAATAGTTGTATTCCAGCATATC
>NW_009260493.1:435921-445036 GCF_000687185.1 Egretta garzetta
TTATCATACTGTAACAGTATGCGCTATCTCTGCCAAATCAAATTTTTAAAGTTCACTTGCAATTTACCATGAAGTTTTTGCGTAATCTCAACATCCATTCGTAAGTATAAGCTGAAAACTACATTTACTGGAAATATCCTCTCAGAGGTGAAATGACACATGCCAGATCCCTGACCTATAGGCACTTGATAAAATTAGGTGATGTCTATGATGCAGTGCGGCTTCTGGAAAAAAAAAAAAAAAAAGAAAAAACACTAATTGGAAATTTACCTTCGCCAAGTCCAGAGCAGATTAAGGAAAACAGCATTGATAGAACTTCACAAAGCAGAGAACAGAATTCTAGAAACCAGCCTTACAAAGTGTTTCAAAACTCCTGTAAAATATCTATATCTTCATTTGGGTCTCTTAATAAAAGTGAGTTTTCAAGGGGGTTGAGAGTTTGGAGTTTCTGTGTGAATTTGTGAGGAATTATTTCTTTTTGAATGTTGAAAAGGGTGACATGATCCTAATCTCTTTTTCAGCGGAATATTAATAGTGACTATAATTGACTCGGTATTTTTCATCCGGCTGGGCTAGAGAGTTTTGAGAAAAATGCTGCAGCAGTCAACAGGTGAGCTACTGCTGCCAGCAGCTCTTCTTGAAGCACACAGAGCACGAGAAGGGAGATGTTTCCAGCTTGATTTTCTGCCTCACACTGCAGCAACATCACCAGTGTCTCCGCTGAGGATCTCTGGCCTCGCTGGGCTCGACGGGGGCTGTGTGTTACTCCACACTGTTGCCCCCAGACAGTCTGCAGCCTGAGGAAGCAACCTGAGAGAGAAGTCTGGTTTGTGTGTCTTGTTTCTCCTTTTAACTTCTATGGCAGTTTTTGGCTCCCATCAGCCTTCTGACGATGTTACTGCATGAGGGTGACTGTGTCTGAGGGGCATGCACTGGATCACGGAGCTATTTCTGTAAACATGTTTCCTGTCTGCTTTCCTGGTGACATTCTGCATCAGAGACATGTTTTCATCCACTTAGCAGCAGAATCGAGCGATTGTGTGCTGAGGGCTGTGAAAGAGCAGTTGCACTATTTTAGAGCAAGGAGGTCTTTTAAACAAGTGTGGCTTAATCATGAAAGGGATTACGCAGAGAGATGGGACTGAGACAACAGGAAATTGGATTTGCTGATTTAGGATGTAACTGTCCAATGTGCCTATGACTAGGGACTGTATGGAAAGGCACTGGAATGCAAAATTATTCATATCGAGTCTAGGATGGACCTACGTCAATATCGATCTGTTTTATTTTATGGCAGTGCATTGATGACTACACAGGAAAGGTGATGCCACTCTCTTGTTCCAATTTGACAAGAGCACAAATCACAGCTGGCAGTAATTTAAATTTCTTTGGTTATGTATGGAGAAGTTCCTGATGAATAGCTGTGCACTGAAACGGGATGAAACTTCAGTCTCTAGACTGACCAGTCTATGGCTTGAGTTGAAGCACACTGGAGAGGCAAGGAGACCTGTGTGCTGTATATCCTGGTGATCTTTTTAAGGTTATTTTTGTAGGAGGGAAGAATTCCCTTTAAGCCTTTTCTAGAGGAGTTGTAGATTTTTTTTTCTCATTTAGTGCTTTTCTATTTAGTTCCATAGTAAGTTCCATCTCTCTCTCTGGACAAGTATGATGATAAAAATACACAGATCTTCACTCTATCCCATTCTTTTGTTGCTCTGCCAAGTAACAGAGTAGATGACTTTGTTATCCAGAGAATCACTTTGAGGAATTGATTGGGTTGCGTGTGATAAGCTTTCCAGCACTAGTTTGCCAGCATCAAAGCACTGATTTCTTTTTTTTTCCTTTTTTTGCTGTAATGCCTTGGGCAGATGTCATGGAAAGATACAGACACCTTTTTGTTCAGTACTAAATGACAGACATTATTTAGTAAAACTTTGAATAGCCCTGCAAAATCTTATAACTCTACAATGCACTGATTCATGATGCAGGTATTTTTGAAAATTTTTGAGTAACATAAAATTGACTCCTGTAAAAATTCCCGCATGTTCAAAAAACATATTTTTTGGGTGCTTGTATATCCACTATATATAATCTTTCAAAGCGTCTAAATGCTTCTAGGCATTGAATCACTTCTGAAAAGGAAACTGAACATTAAATATGTTCCCGCATCATTTAACTATGTTTGAAATGTATTAGCTTAAAAACATTTAAACTCTCTCTAAGACACCAAAGTTAATCATTTGCAGATTCTCATCTCTTCCACCAACCCAGGGAACCTGCTCTGGGCCAGACATATCCCCAGTAAAACTGAAAAAATTGAGAGAAACAGGGACTGAGAAAGCTCATTGTAGGTTAAGACAGGCTTCAACGAATCCAAGTAAATTAGAGAATGGCAGATTTGCCATGACTTTAAGTAAGTGGAAGCGTGTTTAATGTCCTGATAGTGTTCCTGAAAGATGCCTGAAAGGGTCTCTCCTGATTCGGTCATCCCTAATCCATAACAAAGCACATGCATCTGCAAGCCTTCTCACAGGCATTTTATGGGTGCTGAAAGCTAGATGTCATCATGTACATTTAAATGCATTTACTTGGTTCACAGGGGTGTAAATAGGTGTTCCTGCTTCTTTCAAGGCACCTGTAAGACACTGAAATGCTAGGTGATTTTAAAAGCTGCGTCCTGTGTTGGGCACTACAAGATTTAAAAACAGACCGAGAATGTTTCAGTCAGTCTTGCTGAGCTTGACATTGTACTCAAAATCTGAGTCATTAGTGATCAAAAATTTTCAAGGCTAACAGTTCATTTATCAGTACAACAAAACAGTGAATCGAAAGTAAAAAATATACTGTATTATATATTGCTGTTCTTCAGGGGTAGGTTTGCAAATGGGGTGTGCTAAACACACAGCTGAGGGCCTTGCTACACAAGCCCAATCCAGCAAAACAGATTGTTCACACTTAACCCTTAACCCTCCAAATGCTCTGGCTGACCACTGACTATTTAGTCAATATTGCTCCATTATTGACTGCAGTGAGATTACTCATATATTTAATAACTCTGCTGAATCAGAATATGATTCCATAAACCACATCATTCTGGCGCCTAATTTAAGAACAAAATTCGTATCTACCCAGTGATTTCTGTTTGTTGAAAGTTTCCTCTCTGTGAAAACAGATGACTACTCTGCTCATCTCACCCGCCCAGGCACTCTTTGAACATGTGGAATGTTTGGTGAGCATGTAAGGGTGATCCTTACGTCCTTATGCAGACACGAGGGGCTGACAATGCAGGTCACGGTGAATCAGTGCTTGGCCATTCCTTTCTACTATTTGATATGAGAGCAGGGTTAGGAACTCCTGAATCACAGCTTTGTTTCAGTCTCGGCACTTCTGTTGTTCAACAGATGTAGGTTTTGCATCATCTCCTCTCTCTGGATGATGTGCCTATGAAAGAGGATGACAGCAAGAAAGACTAAAGAGAAGCTTTTCTAGAGTCTCACTCTGCTAAAGATCACTTCTGGGCACCATTTGAGGGGACATTTTAGAGGTGGGTTTGGAAAGCAAAGCTGAGCAAAGGCAGTTCTTGCACTAGATAGCCAGTCTCTCCTGTGGCTGTTGAGGTCAATGTTACAGTGACCCTGCTTGTAATCAAGACTGTCTGAAGGCAAACTGTCCCCAGCAGGACAATCTTTTACAGACTTATAAAAAGATCACCTCTGAACTCTACTGCCCCTAGAAGAGCATGAGGAATTGACAAAATGTGTTATATTCTGATAAATCCTGAGAGATCTCGCTTTGGGTTCAGCTTAATCTGAAACTGTCTGGAGGACAAAGCAGGAAGGAATCTGTAATTGGTTTAGTGATTCCTGTTTACGGCTTATTTTTGTATTCTTAAATTTGTACATGACATGCATTGCTGAGTGACCTTGTAACCTTTTCACTACTAGGAAACTTTTATTTGGGTATCTTTTACTGTGCGCACAGACTCCACAAGCAGAATTGTATGCAGCCTTATGAGTACACACAGTTATTTACTGGGTGGTGTACATAGTAGGTAGTTAGGAGTAAATTAGGACTACACTGAACATTAATAAACTCTTCAGCTTCCAGGCTGACACTCAGTAAGTTTTTCCAAGCTGGACAGTTGTTAGTCAGGTTGGGAGATGCAGCGCTTGTTGCTTCTCAGGAGACGCTGATCCTTGACCTTGCTCAGTCACAGACAACTGGGCCTCAAGTTGAGCTGAGGATGAGCTTAAACTCTGGATGGAGCATTGTGCGTAAGGGAACAGGGGCCAAGACAGGGCTGTGGATTCAGCTTCAGTTTATGCTACCCGCTCTCTCAAAAAGTACAGCTATACAATTCATCCTATTTGTTCCAAGGTCTGAGAGAAGGGTAAACCTCCTTGAGCCAACTGTTTTGTTACCCCTTCACTCTGAAGGCCTTTGAAGCCAGTGTTCAAAATGGCAACACTCACTGAGTAATGTCAATAGACAAAGAAGTCCCCTTTGGATATGAACTTCCAATCGTTCAGGAAAAGTCCATGTGGAAATTCTCTCAGCTGAGCTGATGCTGCTAGAAGCAGCCAGATGGCATCTCTCAAAACAAGAACAAGGAAGAATACCTGCAACAGATGAACTTTGCTGCCCTTTCCACACCCAGTGTTGTGTGACATAATTTTGTATGACACACTATGACATTGTGTGATTCCACATCTATGAAATATTTTTCTATTAAACCAGAAAATGTCACAAAAATTTATCTGTGACTTGGAGAGATGGAATTGTACTTAAAGCTTGTACAAAATAATTATCTACTACCATGAAATAATAATAAAAAACCCCTCTAGTTACACGCTGGAAAAGAGTTATACAGTTATTTTTACCATGCAGCTATCAATGTAATTGCATGATCAACACAGAGACACCCAGAGTAAGATTCAAATCTAGATCGGTAATTTATAAATTCATGCTTTGTTACAATTTGAGCACAAGGTTTAGCATATTTCAAGGTGCTAAAGTTCACTGCTTAGGTTCAACAGTTAGCAACATTTTAATATTAACATTCGGTAGAAATGAAAATACTGCATTAGTTGTTTTAGCACCGGTGCTGAGCATTTTGCTTGTTTCTGCAGAAAGCACTTGTACTCATCTGTCAAATACAAAAACCCAGACAAATTTCAGAATGTAATTATACACATACGTGATGGAAGCACATATGATGGCTATCAACTTGTGTTGCTGTGCCTGTTAATTTCTTTTATCTTTGTGACGATCTTCACCTCCCCATATCCCTTAGAATCCTACTAATATTGGATCTATTTATGTGTACTTCATAAAGTGGAATATATTGACTTTGGTGCTACGTTCACCGGAATGTTCTTAACGCTTCACATAGGACAAAAAGGATGATGAGCCATTGATGTATTGGCCAAGAAGCCAATTAAACAAGATGTAGGAGTTTATTGTTTGTTCTGGTGACCTGTGGAGTTGAAATAAATTATAAACTAGGTTGGAACTTTATCTCTCTTGTCCATGAACACTACAAAAATTCTTCCATAACTAATATCAAAACCAGTTAAGTCCAAATCATATAATTGATCAGGGATGGTAAACTAGCGGGTAGATACTTTCTTCAGTATGGCTTCTTCATGGAAACTAAATGTGAATATAGATTTTTCACAGCCATAATAATGTACATTAGGCTTAGAGTAGTGCTAAGAGACAGCACATTACACTATGCCCCTTATACACATGGACAGTTTTAGAAAATCTTTCTCAGCTCTTTTTCCATGAAGACAATAGTGGTAATTGCTTGAGACTGAAGCATTTTTAGCTTGTTTCTGCCATAGCTTTTAGATGGTTGCTTTTTTCAGCTTGGTAAATAAAGAACTTGTGATGATTAGGTCAGTTCAAGGGATAAAGTTATCCTGGCATAATTAGCATCTTAAGATGTGCCTTCCAGCCTGACTGACGTGGGTTTTTCTATATCCTGAGATGGTATGTCCGCTCTCACAAACTTCCAGACAGTGCAATAGTAGCAGTGTTTACTGGGAAACCCAGAAAGAATTTGACCACACAGTCTAGAACCAGGATCTTGTACTACACACAGGGAAAAGGACCTGTGCAGAATTGGAGAGGTATCCTAGTCCTTTCTGCATGGATGTTATGGTATACACCCCATGAAAGATTCCAATCATAGAGTTACAAATGTGTAAATGGACTAAATTCTCTGATAATTCATGGGGTTTTTGCAGTCAGTAGAGGAAGTAGGTAGGAAGGCAAAGGGACTTTTAACAGTTTTAGTCAAGCATGTCTGTGTCAATGAAGTGCCAGGACATACTAATGCAAGAGGTGGAAAAGTGGTTGGGAGTCATGGGCTTAATCCAAATATTCCAGTGATTTTGAAAACTGATTTTAAAAATTGTTAACCCACAGAGAGTCATAATGCAAAGGTACCACCTGGGACAGGAGGGATTTGCACAAGTGTTGTACATAGTAGGCATATTTGTGAATATAATTTACTTGGTGCAGGAGTTTACTCCAGGTAGAAGCCATGCTTGTGACCTGCCAGCAGGGCTCAGGAAGGGTGAGAGAGGACATCAAGACTCATCTGTTCCACCTACATGACCCCCTCACAGCCTGGGAACTGAAGAGGCGAGCACTCTTCCGCTGAATGTTTCCGCTGCAGGAGGCAAGTCATGAGTTTTCAATTGCAAAATGTTTGTCTGTGTTTTCATTCTGTTTACCATCACATTTCTGAGTCTGCAGAACTGACTCAAGCTAAAGGTATGATGGAACGGAGACTGTGCTTTTGAAATAAAACTTACCTAAAAGAATGAACTGAGGGTTTTCTCCTTATTTCTCCTGAGAAGCATTCAGATAGCTGCAAAGAGAGTGAAGCTGGGACAAGTTTCAGCAAATGACCCCATCCATTTTTTCTAAGCAGGTGATACTGAGGAATAGGAATGCTTATGGGAGAGTGGGGCCAAGCAAGGCAACAGGGTACTGACAGTGTAAATTGGAGGTTATGCTAATCATGCCATTAAGGGATCAGAGAAGGGCAGGTTAGTTTATCACTTATTATTTGTATTTTTTACTCTTCATATACAATTTCTTGACATTTCTTCTGTCACCTATTTGTGGAAGTTGGAAAAGCTGTTTTGCTAGCTGCTGAATGGTAGTGTGCCATCAATCTGCCCTATAAGCTCTAAAAACTCATGGATCAATGTGGTACGGCTATGGGATCAAAGGCAGAGTTTCTGAACTCATCTATAGGACCATGAGCTGTAATGCACAAGGGAGATTCTGCAGACCCAGTGATTCGTGAGGCAGAGCTCATGAGTCAGTAGAAGTTTCCTTTTCTGATATAATACATAAGCCCTAAACAACACTTTTGTTGTTTTTTTCTGTTTTTTTTTTCCAAAGTAAAACTATATTTCTATTGCTGATGTAATTTATCTTTTTAAAATACAATTACATGATAAATCTGGTAAATGCTAAGCAGGCCCTCCATGGAACTAAGCAGATTTCTCTCATCTAAGGATTTAGCTTTAAGAGTTTTTTTAGCCCATCAATTTCAGCACAGTTTTACGTGCTAAAAATAGTAATCAAATCTAACTAACAAACCTAAAACCTCCCAAATCTCTTTCCCCCAGATGATGTAGCTATTTTAGGTAGTACTTGACTTGTATATACATCACACAAGTTTGTATTCCAATGGTGAGATAAACCTTCAAAGTTCTGCTCTTTGCTCAATCTTGTCTAATTGGTTTTCCGTCATTCCCAAATATTGCCATTTCATATATCATTATAACGCTTGTTTTTTGTTAAGTGGAACACATTAAAGAAAATAAAACAAGAGTGAAGAGTAACCAAAAGAAATTTGATAACATCTAGACCAAAGGCAGAAGGTTCAGTAAATGTGGAGCTGCTGTGCATCAGGATTCCTGCAACAGCCACTGCAAAATACTTGACTTCCCAAGAGTTGCCTGTGCCTAATTATTATCCCAGAGAATCTCCCAAGCACTATTTTTTTTCAAGGGACTCTTTCCTGAAAGGATAGAGTTTCTGTCAGTAGAAGACAGTAGGAGTTTCTATCCAAAAAGGGTCCATCTGCCTAGATCTTAAAGGACTCACTTAGGACTCCTGCAGAAAAAGGGCTTTTCTCCATCTGTTTATAAAGATTTGTTTTCATTTTAATTACTTGCTTTTATCAAAGCATCTGGAAATGTTGTGGAAATAATACTGTATGTAAGCTTCAGGGGGAAAAAAAAAAGTTGGAAAAGACTATCATTTGGATTGCCACCCCAAACCCTTCTCAGTCATCCCAAAACAACCTCCCTCAATGAAAATCCTCTTGAGAAATGACAGGAAGGATTAAGAAGACAGCATCTCCTCTTCAGCTTATCTTGATTCAAGAGGAGGAGTCGCTGGGTGCAGCAGGGTGTTGAAGGGAAAAGCAGCCAACTGCTAGAGCAATCGGAAAGTGTTTGGGACACCCAGGCTCAGTTGAAATTTTCACTGGAGATTTTCTGGGTAAACAAGGGGAATCCACCTGATCTCCCTATGACCTGGTTTCTTGTCTGTCAAATAAGGCAAATAGATGGTATTGTAAGACTAGGTGCACTAAAGATTGCTCGGATCATTAAAGGGGCTGGGGGCGGGGTGGTGGTGTTCAGTAATACTGCCACTGCTAGAGAGGTTCTGAGGCCATTTTAGCCAACCCCGCAGCCTGTTACTCCCTTGTCCAACCTAGTGTACTACCTGTGGAATGGGGAGCAAAGTTACAGCAAACCAGATTTAGCAGGTACGGTAAATAAGTGGGTATGGTATGGTATGGTGTGGGTATGGTGTGGGTTTGGTGTGGCGTGGGTATGGTATGGTATGGCATGGTATGGTATGGTGTATGGTATGGTATGGTGTATGGTATGGTATGGTATGGTATGGTATGGTAAAAGCGTACTGATTTACCAGCGATTCTCAAATTTTTTTGGCAGTGCAGTCTACATACATTTCCTCACAGCATGCAGCCACCCATACAGCACACACGTAGCAACTGACAGCCCACTTGTTTTTCACATATCCCCTAAATCAAGCGGGCGGCTCCCCCCCACCCCCC
>NW_009260493.1:445183-445593 GCF_000687185.1 Egretta garzetta
TGCGTACCGCGTACAACGCCTATACGCCCTAGCCGGGGTATTTCTGAGGTTTACCGGGGTATACGGTGCTGCTGATGCTCATCCCGCCATTCCAGAGCAGGATTGCTCCTTCGACCTCTAGTTATGTAGTAACGAGGGGAAAATTTCCTGAAATTAGAGTACTGCAGGAACTCTGGTTTTAGTCACAGCTGTCATCCGAGAAACAAATTTCCAGGCATTTTTTAATCTAATTCACTTAATTTTTATGTAACTGAATTAGAAAATGTGATTAAGCATCGCCGAATCTTCGGCATTCAGCCTGCCTAACCTTTAGTGAAACATGAAACAGAGAAACTTGTTAGAAGGAAGAAGAAATGGTGAAACCGCCTGTATGGATTTGGTACAATTGTTACTTACTGAGTAGGAGGATT
>NW_009260493.1:445620-446390 GCF_000687185.1 Egretta garzetta
GGGGGGGGGAAATGGAAAAAGAAAAAAGAAAAGAGGAAAATGACCTTTTCAGCTGAAATTTCTTGCCGCATTCTTGGCAGGTATTTCAGGGCAGGCACTGTAAAGGGACCGTGCGACACTGAAGAGGCGCTTGCAGGAACAGCCCTGCCCTGCCGGCCCGCCCGCGGCTCCCACGCCTGTTTTCCCCGTGTTTCTTTCCCTGCTGCCCACGGATCTCTCCGAGGCACGGAGAATTCCAAGGAGGAAATCGAAGGCTTGAAACCGCCCCATTCTCCCTTGCTGTAGCAGTGACTCCAGCCCCCCGGTTTCGGCTGGAGGCACGGTCGAAGAAAGAGTTGCCCCCCTCCCCGCTCCCGGGGATTTAGCAGGGGCTGCGGCCGCGCTCCCTACGCGGGGATCGGCGGGACGGCCGCAGGCGACCCGCGCTGCCTGCATCCACCAAGCGGTGCCCGGGTGTGGGGGTTGATCCGTTTCCCGCGAACACACACAGTTTAAGCGAAAAAGCAAAGACTGGTAAACGCCCCGCCGCCTGCTAAAAGCGAGCTAAAGCCCGTAGAAAGAGTTTTCGTTTTTAAGACCAGCTCCCTGCAGCGCAGCCCCCTGAGTGCTCGGGCGCTGCGGCTCGGAGGACCGGCGGCCCCGGGCGGGAACCCCCCGCAGGGATGGGCATGTGCCGGGGACGGAGAGGGACCGGCTCAGCCTGAAAACACCGGCGAAGAGCTAGAGGAAGGAGCAACCTCGGGGCCGAGGAGGGGGCTCCGTAGGGAAGC
>NW_009260493.1:447531-478361 GCF_000687185.1 Egretta garzetta
GGCGCTCCCCGTCGGGGTCCTTGCTCGGGGGCTGGCGGGTGCGCACCTCGACTTCTTCGGGCAAGCGTGCCTGGCCAAGCCCGGCCGGTGCCCGCCGAACCTGCCCTTGAGAAGCCCCCCGAGACACGCACGCACCTGCCGGGGCGCCAGCAGCACCGCTGCCCCACGAGCCGGAGAGCGGTGACCGCCACATACGCAGATGGCGTGGAGGATACGTGTTAAAATGTGCTCCGGGACATGATGCTTGTCCATCAAACAAGCCTCGGCTTTTCTTATGGGAAAGCTCCTTTATCGCCAAAGTTCAGCTGGGTGGATGCGTCTTTTAAAAAGCAGAGACATCCACAGGCAACATCGAAAATGTTAAAAATTCCTAAATCATGAACGAGGGGAAGTGGTCCGTCTGGACTGACGTGTAGTTTTTGTACTGCTGCATGCTTTGCATTGTTGAAGTTGTTATTAGTTGTCTAACTGAATTAAATCAGACAGCAGAAAGGTGCAGTTTACATTCAGGTAAGAGGAACATAAAGTGTAAAAAAGGCCAATGAAAAACAGTATAGCAAAACAGCACAGTGACTGATTTCCAAAAGGTGTGACTTGACTTGGTTTTACTTTACACAACAACTTTACTTCTTTTGCCAGGCAGAAGTCTTACGTGCCTCAGATATCTAACTAGTACTAATAGTTATAATGACTGTAAAATTACAAGGGCAACGGCCTGTCCTACTTTTAGAATGTGATTTTTGCACATCATCACACGCAGGGGTTTACTACGGTGATGGGAGCCCCTTGTCCGCCACAGAACGTAAGAGCAGCTAGAAGAAATGCCTGATGCCAAACTGCTGCTATGCAGTCAGATTGCCCTTGGTAAAACATGACACGTCATAAGAAATAGCAGTTTATGAAAATGTGAAGTAACTAAATTGGTTTATACAGAGCAATTGCCGTGATACATTTTGAGAGTTTAAATGTGAACCTTTTTTAACTTACAACTAGCAAATTAATTTAAACATGAGAGGATAAAACCACGTGAGATACGTGACTGCACTTTGTATTTAGTTTGAAGTTCTTGAGGGTGTGCTTACTTTCTTTAGAGAAGACCTGAGAACTCTTTCATACCGCATTTCACTGTGCATTTTAACTCTTAAGTGGAAGGTAAGTACTTCACAGGAACTGTTTGCATTTTGCATGGGTGGAGGCTGGTAATTGCCTCCATCTTTTATATAAAGTATAGTTGTAATGATTGTCATTTGAGCTGTAATTGCCATGCACTGTTCACTGGAAAAAATTGTGTGCAATGGCAACATGTATCTGGAAAACATGCATTAGAGAGAAGGATCTGTTCTGTCGCTTACTCTATCACTGAGCATGGATTATACCTACAAGGGAATTTTGTTTTAGCCGGAGTACTTTAAATGCCTTACAGATTAACGTAGGTAGATGTGCATTTTGACACAAAGCAGGATGCAAGCTGCAGTGAAGTGTTGCGTGACCTCAGCTAACTGTACTCCACATGGTTTCCTTCTCCAACAGATTGGGAAACAGAATGCCATTTGATGGAGCCAGCGAACCTGACCATGCCCACGGGTCATTAAAGTCTGAATCAGACATTTTGCAGAACACGCTACCTGAAAATGAGAAATTCTATTTTGATCTGTCCAGAATTATTGATAGGTGAGTTTATTATCATAAATACAAATGGTGATGCACTACTTGAATTGTGCCAAAAGATTGGTCACATTTTCAAACTGAGAAATGGGAAAGGAAGAATCAATTACAGGAAAAAAACGCACACGGCCTCTGGTGGAATACTGGTAGCAGTAGGAATGTCTGTGGAAATGTTGATTGCGTTGCCATTCTGGCATGATGAATCCATTTACTTCCCAGGAAGGGCTAACAAGTATATCATGAATATCTGGAGGTTGTTTTATGAAATTAGCTTAATTTAATATGTACAATAGATAACTTAAGGAAAGCAGTATGTTTACAAAATGAACGTTGTCAACATGATATGAACCCAGGTTGTATTGTAGAGTTTATTTATTGTCCATTTCAGAAATGCAAGGCATGCTGATGGAATTTACACCAGTGTCTACAGCCATCTTTTGGCTAAACTTGCTGTGAAGAGATATCTGCATTCGCTTATTAGAAAACGAGTTAGGTGAGGTGACACTTACATTAGGTAGAGTTTTTTCCTAGCTGGCTTCACTGGCAATTTTTTACCCTTCTGTACCTAAGTTCTCATTTTTGCAATTTAGAGATAAGTAATGATGGGGGAGCTGAAAATCCTATATAGCAACTTAGTGGTATTTGTTACTAAATGAATGCGTTACCATTTATTCCTGATACAGCTGTGAGAGGTAGAGCAACAGACACTGCACATAGCTCTGAGAATAGGCAATATTATAATGATTAGCACACCAATTTGCTAATTTTTTCCTCTGGTAGTGTTTTTACTAGCTTGGCAGATGAATGGCAAAAGTAAATGCAAAATGACTGATTGCTCAGCCCTTACATAACAACGGGGGAATGCTCAGTGAAAATAAGAAACAATTGGTTTGCAGTGAAAGCAAAACGGAATGATTTTTTTCTAACTGTAGAACATACAGCCATACATTTGGGAGATATGCATTATACAAGGATTCAAAAAAGAATGAGGCAAATCCCTAGACAAGGGATCTGGATGCAACTTCCAGACCAGGACGTTCATAAACTAATGGCCGCAGGATGCTGGGAAGGATCCCTGTATCCTTCCCCTCTTTTCATATCCCTAAGGAGCAGCTATTGGGCACTCCTGGGAACGGAATAGTAGAATACTTTGGCCTGACCCAATATGACAGTTCCTTTGAGTGCCTACTTCATATGCTCAAAAGCTGAGGGAAAGTTAGGTCCTGCATTTATGTCAATGCTGTCTTTGCTCCAGAACATATACTGCCAGTTTCTCATACGCTGTAAACTAACATAGATCATTTAAAGCAGAACACACATCCCCGAGATCTTGCATGAAAAATAGGCCTCCAAGTCTGGATTTCACAAGGTGTGTTTTGTCTCCTGATACCTCCTTAAAACGAGCATTTGTAGCTACGTATGTGATGCTACACTCTTTTACTTTCCTCAGAGGCAGGCTCCGTCCTCACTGAGTTCCATATGAACAGTGACCGGGTCCTTTAAGAGCTTACTGTGACTTAAACCAGTCTGCACCTTGGCAGAATATAAACATAAATATATAAATATAAATATATAAATTTAAATATATAAATATAAATATAAATAGAAAATATATTCACGCAAATGATAGAGATCAGGATAAAGTCAGTTTATTAAAGAGTAACCTGGGTTATGAAGAACAGTTAGGAGGGAGTAATGAAATCCACACTCAGCCATTTGATCCTGCAGAATTCCTGGGACAGGAGCTCTAGAAATCATTGAGCATGGATCCTAGTTGCATGGGCCATGACAAAGTTGAGCTGGAGAAAGAAATCAGTGGAAGGTGTGCCCCAAATACCGATCCTTAGAATTTGATCCTTGTTACTAAAATGCGTAGTGAGCAATAGAAGCAGTGGCTTCTTTTCAACAGAAGAAAGACCCAAAGTCATAGTTGGAGATGAATGCTGAAATGAAAATTTGATTTTATTTAGCTAATCAACTTTGTAAAGTTTGTGTCACTCATTTAATGGTATCTTCTTTTAAATGGATATCGTCTATTAATTCTTGCTTTGTAATTGTTGTATTGCCAGCTCCCAGGACAGTCCTGTCAAACGCCACTCTGACGCTGTCTTCACGGACAACTACAGCCGCTTTCGAAAGCAAATGGCTGTGAAGAAATACTTAAACTCAGTCTTAACTGGAAAAAGAAGGTACTGCAAGAAGCCAATATATATTGTTTCCATAATTGTATGGTATTAAGACAGAAAAGATTTATACCTATGTATGTATACAGAGAGGACGAACAAAAGGCAATGAACATTAATGACTTTATAACGCAGGTTATAACATGATTTTCAAATACAGACAGCATTTTGTTCCAGACTGGAACAGACACTACAATCAGATTAGAATAAAAGAATAAAGAGGAGACAGCATCTGGCAATTTTAAAAAGCTTCTGACAGATTCTTAAAATGGTTTTATTTACGAAAAAGCCTCTTAAGGAAAAGTCCACAGAGCTATGGAACATGAACAACAATTTTATAAAGAAAATGCACTATTTGTTGAAAATTTGTTGTTAAGTAAACACATAAAGTGAAAATTTGGAAGTCACAGAAAGACCATATGTCCTCATCAGTATAGGTGAGAAGTGCCATCATATGTTTTTGTGGAGCTTATATCCTGTTTGTGTATTCACTCATTCACACAACTGCTTTTAAATATCACGTCTTGTCACCCATTAAACGTACTATTTCATGTGATTTATAAGCCTTTGGTATAAGTGTAACAAAATGTGCAATAGCTACAGTTAGAAGGTGGCTTTGCTTGCTTGTTTGCTTTTTCTTCTGAGAGCAATAAAACTTGGTTTTGACCCACAACAGCCAGGAAGAGCTAAACCCCGCTAAACTTCGAGATGAAGCAGAACTTCTTGAACCTTCCTTTTCAGAAAACTACGATTCTGTAGATGAGCTGCTGAGCCACCTCCCACTGGTATGCCCAGAATTTCTTTCCTCTTGCTATCTGTTACTTGCCTTGACCCATAAAATAAGATTAATCATACATGAAGTGTGGCCTATAAGAAAAGCAGAATCATCTAGGATAAAGCCATGCTTCATGAAATGCTGCATCTTTCTATAGGGATTGTGTCTGAATATAATGATCATTTTAATAACAATAGTTGACTTATCCCATGATTGCTGTTTTTGAAAATTCCTAATTAAATGGCACTGTTAATAATGCACCTAACTCACCTGTGTGTTTCAACTTGTGTGCACTGCAGCATAAAACCAGAATTGACTCATTTTTAATTACGAAGATTATTATTTCTTCAGAGAACAAACTCAAGGATATTTCTTTTAATTAAAAAAAAAAAAAAAGTTTCACATTTTGTTTAACATCTATTTCATTAGAAGGGAGTTGCCCCTAGAAC
The DNA here is from genome assembly GCF_000687185.1 of Egretta garzetta. NCBI lineage: Eukaryota > Metazoa > Chordata > Aves > Pelecaniformes > Ardeidae > Egretta > Egretta garzetta. The sequence continues at coordinate 452,604 of NW_009260493.1, forward strand.
TAAGAGGATCAGCAACATGAACCCTAAACATTAAGCAAGCACTGGACTCCCATCTTGGGTGTGCTGCAGAGGGATCGTCTGGCAGGCAAATGTTGCAGTTACTGTTTTCCAATTAGCTACTACTATTTTTCTAAAATCATTCACAAATATGTTTCTTTGGTTTACTGCAATGTAAACCCTTTGACATCACAGCACTTGCAGGGAGATGAAACTGAAAGGGTAACCTAGAAGTGAATCGGGCTTGGTATTCTCAAAAGTGTATTATGAAATTGATGACAGGATGGCTTTTGGCATTCAGCTGTGTCTCGACTACAAGTAAGGAAAAAGGCTACTCTTGAAGATAACTTGGTTTGGGGGGAGCACGGGTAAAAGCAAAGACATTTCTCCAAACTCTTGTTTCCTTCCAAGACTCAAAGAAAATGGTCTTTTCCTTTCCACAAATGTGGATGTTCCTCTAAAGCCCTCAAAGCTTAGAAAGGACATGAACCACTTATGCCTTAAGGAACAAAACAATTTGTAAGTGATGGGATTCAGGAAAGAAATGTTCTTTCTAGACAAGATTATTGCAAAAATACCTGGTCCCGGATTTTGCACTTTCTGAAACTTTCGGCACTAAGTGAGAGAGAATAGTGGTGCAGCGGATTGCAAATGTCCTCCTGGAAATAGTTTCCATCCTTTCCTTTTTTATGGATAGTGGTGATGATCCAGACCTCCCTATAGGCGAATCGCTTACTCAGTATTGACTGAGGAAAATGACCTGGTCATTTTACCACGGTGCCCGGTTGCTGATGTAGTGTGTGTCAAGCAACCAGAACTCGTGTATCCATTTCAAGGGTACAGTCTTTTTCAGACTGAGGTGTTCTGAGCTGTAGGCCAACATGCAGTAACATTTTTGCCTCATCCTTCAACCTTTCTTCCTCATCCTACAGCCTTGTCTGCTGGCTGTAATGCCCACCAAGCTTCTGTGAATAGCTCCATCTCATGCTTGTCAGTCCCGAGCGCAGCAACTGTTTTATATCAAGTGTTACTTCTTGCCCGCTGTCTGCTTTTGTACACGTCATGATGCAGCTGCTTATGAAAATGAGTTCTAAAACATCTTTTTCCTTTGCTTTTCAGGGCCTCTGAAGGACACACCTGGTAAAGTCTATGACAAGAACAAGCTATTTTTGAGTTCCACATAGTATTTCAAAGAGATGACTTTAGTCGTCAAACCAGAACAAATATGTTGTGAAGTGAAAGTTGTGATATATTTGTTTCTTATGTAATAAAAGTTGATATTTACATTGTAAATATTACTCTAGAGTTCTCTACTGAAAGCTGTACATATGGATGCCAGTTTAACTCATGAGAAGTCTGTGAGTCCATATGCTGTAAATCCTTTACTTCAATAAATTTGTTTGAAAATGAGTATGCAGCTGAAAAGAGCCCATCATTACTTCTTAATTGGCTTATTTTAGATGTGGTACAACTTCAGATAAGCCTGTATGATGATAGGGATACAGTTCCAGATTGCTTCATAAACAAGTGTAAAAATGTGAGAGAAAGAATGTGCAAAGTTTGTAAAACCACATCACAAAGATCTCTGAAGGTTAACTGCCAAGCAAAAGGGAATGCTTTTCTAGCATCTTACCAAGCAACTAGAGAAAATGAAAAAGCATTAAAAATTATTTGACCTCCAACAGCATTTTTCCTTCCTGTTCATAGTTTTAATATTTCACCATATACAAATATATTAAGACCAGAAGTGTATCCTTTGGTTTTGGTTGTAGTTTGGATGCTCTGGAGCTCACAAAGCATGCAAATTGTGCTATCCCTTGATTTGTTTGATGCCTAAAGTCGCCTGTTATTCTACATTTAATTATCTGTAGCTTTGATGATGAGACTATTCCTTATATATAAAATAGATCTGAAGACACTTTACTATTTTTTCAGAATGAATGTAATTTACAGAATATGCAGACAATAAATCATTTTATTATCATGGCAAACTATTACTGGTTTGAATCAGTGCTACAGGTACCTGGCACAGTAGAGGTCCAAATAAGTGCTGTCTCTACTATAGTAATAGAGGAAAATATTATTTTTTAACTGAAGTATACTATGTTATATTGGAAATACAAGCAAGTAAGCCTCCAGTGCTCATTTCTTTCTATCATTGTAGCTTAGTATGGAACTGGAAATTTGTAGCTGATTCACTGCTGCTGTGAATCAGAATCTGGTTGTATTTTGTGAAAATTGTAGATTTAACCAATTGGATCATTTTCTAAAGAATTATTTACTGTTGTAAGGACCAATAGTTCCATTGCAGTGAGGAAAATACGCAGTATTGCATGCACAACATATGACATGCATATTCATGCATGATACCAGCCATAACACTCCCATGACTCCCCTCCCACTGCCCAGAAAGAGATGAAATTTGAAGTAGAAAAACTTATCAGACCTACTTACAAGTTCAGTTTGGAATTTCAAATATATTTATGTATCATACATATGCACACATAGACAGTGATAAAACTGATTTACAAGTTTCACAAGTTTACTGTTCTTATTTAGAAGGAAGCTTCAAACATGATAAAATCTGAGATTTATGGAGACTAGTTCTCATAAATATGTAGCCTTCTGATTTGCAATTTTTTTGAATATTGGCAACTGCATGTCCAAAGAAAACCAGCTTGCACAGATCAGATGCTATTATTGCTATTTCTATCTAGCCTTGAGAAATTCATTTTAGCCTAAGCCAATGAATGGTTCACAGAAGTTAGACATAATTTTGAAGTTTTCTCTTGAAAAGTGGTTTTCTAATGGTGGTCTAGTCTCAATTCCTAGCTTGTTATGAAAATCTGAGCGCAAAAGTGGCTTTGGAAATGCTTGAAGGTTACTAACAGACTGATGCTATAGTACTTAATCAGAAATTTTGTTCAGTGAGGTTTGAACTTTGTTAGGATTTCTGTGATAAGTAATCTTTAAAAAAAAATGTGAAAAAAATTAACCAGAAGCAAAGCTACCTATGGTCCTCATATATGGAACTTTTTGTTTAAATATACATAATGTTCATTCACTCAATTTAAAGTAAGAAAAATTGGAGTGATCAAACTGTTGACTCGACAATTCCAGAAATGTTCTTTTTTTCCCCCTAAATTTGTATTTTATTTATTTACAGTTTACCAATAAGGCATCTGATGGAAGAGTTTGTCTTCCATGTCTAATGTTTAATCTCCCCAATATTTCGTTCTCTGTAGAAAACTGCAGAACCTTAGAATATGTATTTTCTCTGTTAGAGTGGAGATGGAGTGGGTTACAGAGAAAAGGGATGCTTATTAGGAAATCTTATATATATATATTTTATGAAATACAAAATTAATACCCTCACTGTAATAACTAAAATAATACTGTGATAGCTTCCTCAGAGGATTAGCAAACACAGACAGTGTAAAATGCATGCTAAATTGTATGAACATTTTAGCAAAACCTAGCACTGAAAGGAGAAATGCTAACCTCCAGAATAATATACTTGACCTGATATCTGTGTTAAAGGATGGCTTTTAACTGATCATAGCAACTTTTGACATTCTATAGGAGATATAATGCCCAATTAATACATTGAGACTAGTTAATTGTGGAAGATGTAACATTGTTCACCTCAACTCCATGGGCAAGTGCTTACGGTAAGGTTAAATGATAAAATTGAAGAGAAAATTGTGTTTCACTGAATGAGACAAATTTTCAGTCTGTCAATGAGTCTTGACACGTCACCAGTCTTACATCTGCAAAATGTCATAAGAGTGGAATCAAAGTTTTGCGTTAATTAGGAGAATGAGAGGGGATCTCCAAAGAAGTGTCAGGAGGACTGCTAGGAGGAAAACAAATACCCGGGAGATTTAGAAGAGCATCACTGACTGAGTGAATGCAACCACTCAGAAGGAAGGAATAAAACTGTGAAGGGTTATGGAGGTATATGTTAAAGAAAAATCTCACCATGTTTCTCCAGGATTTTACTTCTAACACGGGGTATGAATACTTGCGATTGTAGAGGACAGAACTGATTCTTTTTTGTTTTATTGAATGGGGTTTGCTTTTTGGACCTACCTCATGGAGCTCTTGAAGAAAGGGATAGAATCACCTTCAAGTGCATCTTTACCAGCACTGCAAGGGGTTATTTTCTGGTCCTGAATCCACAGAGAGGATTTGCATGTTTGTGTGCATCTGTACAATCCATCACCCACTGAAGAGCAACCCTCAGGATTATGTATAAGACTGTGAGAATTACAAAAGTTGACACAACATTTTAAAATTACAACAGGTAAAAACACATTAAGAATCAATAAAACCCTAACAGCTCCTCTGATATTTTAAATAGGTTTGAAGTGCTATGAGTATTTGTTCCACCTGAAAGTCTGAGACAAAATTTCTGTTTAAAAATATGAAAATGGGTATCATAGATCCAAAGCATATGTATAACTTCATGTACAGGCATATTGAATTCTCCCCAAAGACAGACCTTTCAGGAAGAGGTGTATGCATGCAGGAACAACTTATGTGCTTTCAAGGCATTAGGGAAAGGTAGATGGAAAAGGCTGTCCATTGTCTCTTGTGATATGCTTTCCACTACCTCTTATTATTCTGTATTTTCTCTCTCCCTCCTCCACTTACCACAAACTTCCCCACACTTTGTTAATACCCTTGCCTTCGGCTTGCAAAGCTCTTGTATGAATGTATACCTCTGTTTTTGAGAGGAACAGTTACAACAGACCTTAAATAAATGGTGCAGCAATCATTATAGTAACTGCCAGCCTTGCTTATGGAGATGAGTATTGCAGGGAACCTGGCATGACCAGATTTGCAGGAGCAACCTGTCCTGCTCACAAGCAGCCCCTGACTTCCCACTGGAGATTTCCCATTTGGTTTGTGACTGGTGCAGAAGGCTGACCTTTCCTTGGATGCATCAAACAGAGCGTGTGGCCTCCAGGGGCTTGCGCTGGCTCGAGCAACTACAATATTTTCAGCTTTTTCTCCTTTCTGCTTTGGAACAGACAGATCTCTTGCCAAGTTGACAAGCTGGTTTAGGTTTGGAGGTAGGAAACTAGACACCAGTCTTTTACATCAATCTTTAAAAAAGTCTGAAGAATAATTTGATGCATCTTCTGCTTCTGAAGTAAACAAAGAGGATAAATGTTACTGTGGTTTTATACACAGATACATGCAGGTCACTTAGCAGGGAGGGGAAAAAAGAGCTTTCCTTTGTCAGGATAAATATTTTCAATAACGTAATTGATCAACATTTGTAAATAAAAATATGACTGATTAGTCAAAGATTAAGCTGAAAGTGACACAAATCATAATGGTACAGTGAAAAAGATAATCCTCTTTTCTAAATATCAACATAGTGAGAACAATATTTTCAATAGAGCATGTTAAAACATCTTGTCCTTCCCCACAGAGTGAATTATTTAATACTAGATAGAGTTTTGCATAGGATAATATGCTTAAAAGAGTGTACATGAAGTTGGTGCATAAGATCCATTTTCTGGATCTTTTCTGGAACTGCCTTGGACATTTAGAAACCCTATTTCACATTTCAGTGAGATCATGTATCTCAGAACCTAAGTTATTTCAAAACATGGGATATCATGCTCTTAAGATGTTGATCCTATTATTTAATAGTTGTCAAGTTAGAGTTTGCTCTTATCCAACACATATCCTCTTTTTGGCATGGGGGGCAAGCAGGAGAAAAGCTAAAACCAGTTACTGTCTCCTTTTGTTAGATGAGATGTATTAGCAAAGACCTTTCTAGTTAGGAAATGTACACAGAGCAGCAATTTTTGCCAGTAGCCTATGAAATAACCAAGCTATTGACTGAGTAGGACAAAGACAGAAGGATCTCTAGTTTTGCTTGTATGGCCAGATGGTAAGAGGTGTCACATTCTCACACATCAGCTTTTTGATGGAGAAGAAATCATTTCTATGGAGCCTGGGTGGCTCCTAGTTGTTTGCTTATTTTATATACTACTGAACTGCTTTTTACTGGAAGTGGTCACAAGTATGTTTGACAGATGCCTTATCACCATGTGTTGCTATTCTAACACAGCTCTTCATCTTTGTCTTTCAGCCAATCACTCTTCCCATAATCACAGCCAGAACATCTGCACAGTTTTAAGCAAGCAATTTTGCCTCTTATTAGGGAGTATAGAAAGGAAACTGCTGTATTCTAGGAAGACTCTTCATGACAAAGCTAGGGGTATATAATTTATGCAGAAAGACTGAATCTTGGTTAAAAAGTAAGAAGAGTTTGAAAAATTCTAGATTTGGTGCCGATGGGTTCAGTCCCGTCTGGTGATTCCTTCCAGAGCAATGCATTGCACTTGGCGTTACAAAGCTGGTGCCAGAGCTCCGGTCTTGAGAAGAGAAAGGAGAAACTGGTAAATGTTGAGATAGAGCAGGCGAAGACTGTGTCTTCAGAAGGGTACACAGTGTTAAAACTACTTTATATGTGGGGTTTTGTTCCCTGTAGATTTAAGACTTGCTTTGAGAAGAAAGGAGGACGCATCTCTTGCTGTCAGAGGATCTCGCATCATGCCAGTTATTAACTTAACAAACTCCAACAGGAGCACAGCTCGGTTGTTTGTCCCCTAATTCTGCTGCTGCACGGCAGCTTCTGGATCTAGTGGCTGTACTCATTGGGAAATATCTTTTACCTGGCAGCTTAAATGTTTGACGGGCACCTTACCAACCATTTGTTACCATCCTAATGTCCTCATTGTAAGAGTACCATTACTCTTCTCAGAGAGTTGTATTCCTAGATGTATTTATAGACTGCATTTCCCTCCTGTCCTTTGCTTTGTTAGGCTAAAGAAACAAAGTCTGTCTTGTCTCCCCTTGTAAATGACTCTCCATTTCTGAGACTGTGCTGGAGCCCCATGCCCCCCTGGGGTCATGTTCCAGAGTGGGTTTAACACTCCCAAATTATGGTTTACCAAATGCAGCTTCACCTTCAAAATTACTAAATTACTCTGAATGTATCTTCTTTATTGTGGTCATTTTGGAGAAGTGACCAGTGATTTTGAGGGCTTCTGTTTTGAGGGCCTTGAAAGACCTAATTTTTCAGTCTGGGTAATTTTTTTGTTGCTTCTCAAACATTTTTGAGTTTCCAAAAGATGGTGAAGCAGAAACACCAAGCACTTGAAATACAATACCTTTTTGGGGGTGGGTGGAGGGGAAGCCACTCAATCCAGTATAAAATGCATGTAAAGGAAAACTGGATTTTTAAACAGGCAAATGCCCACGTTATGAGGTAGTTTCACCTAGATCTCAGAATGCATCCTTTTACATGGCTATGGCCTGTATTTTTCAATCCAATTTCTTTAATCCTGCAGCCAAGGTGCTGGAGATGACAAATGCACTCCTCATGCTGCCCTTCCATCATCTGCGATACTGGGAAGCTGGGTGACAGCAACAGCACCCCTGGCCCTTTCCTGGCTTTTTCCAGCCTAAGGAATTGGAAACAGAGGTCAATTCACAGCAAAACCCTAGCAGGTTTTCAAGGAGATTAGGATAAAGAGATCTATATGTCCTTTGACTTGTTCTGTGAGTGGTATAAGTTACAAACTGGCTTGTCACCAGCATTAATTCTTCAAAAGGAAGAAGGAAGAGAGCCATGCAAACACTCATTTGTGTATTCATGTCATGTATATTAAAATACTATACTAAAGTGTAGTGCCAGTGATGAAGAGGGGCCGAGGGTCTCCTTCCGTCCATAGCTAAAGGATTACAACAGGGATTACCTTCTGGATCATTAGTCTACTGCTGGGCAGGAATAAAGAAATCCAGCTGAGTGGACTACTTGGGTCATCGCTCTTTGATTTATGATTCATTCTGTGTTCAGTACAGGTGAGAGTACAAGTGCTTAATGTACCCTACTTTCATAGAGAAGGGTCTTGATTCTGTAAAGATCAAATTTAATTGGGCATTGCACGTTCTGTAACTTTCAAGCTCCATTTAAATATATTTTCCCAAAGAATGGCTAATTCAAAATTTCATTTCCCTGGCCTTAGCCCAGCTGAATAGCTTTTGCACATTTACTATATTCTGAAGGGTTCTGGAATCATATATGAGATAATTAGGTTGCTTTTCGGCGATGGAACAAACAGAACTTCACCTGGTGAAGTCAGAATGACATTTCAATGGGACTTTTTCTCGGTTATTCTTTGTAAATATGTTTGCAGGATCTGATTAATAAGTAAGTGCATGGCCAATAGACAATTTATCTCTGTTATAAGGACTAATCCATATAAATTTTCTATTTTATATTTCTAATTACATTACCACTTATCAATTGCCTGAGAGAAATCTATCAGAAATTCTGCTTCAAAGACATACTCTTTTATACAAATTTTATGTTTGCTGAATGATAAACTTCAGTGTAAAAACAATGCATACAGATTATTAAATTATTTTCTATTAAAAAGTGAAGAAATCAATGAAGAACTTCTCCTGCCCTAGCTTTACTCTGTAGCTGTAGTGGTAGATCACAGTGGAAAGGATTATGTTTTCAAGGACTTCTACACTGTCTCTGGTAAAATTTAAAGCAGATTTTAGGCAGCTGTAAACTAGGCTGTTTGATTACACTTTGTAAGAGCTGTACATCGATAGAGGAGCTCTGGCAGGCTCAGGAACTACAGTCTTCCAAATTCAGCCCACGACATACATACAGCTTAAAGAGCTTTCTTTTTAGCTAGCTCTGCACTGGTTGAGGTCTTCTTTATACTGTGGATTTCCCTGAGTACCCGTTATTGTTTTAGGCTTCTTTGTATTACTGGACCTAAACAAAGGAATTTGAAAGAGCATCTCATTGTGACTTATCTGTATAAAATCACAGTACAAGTGTGGCTCTACAAGAAAGAGACAACTTTGTGGAGTATTATTAATTGTGGGAGAATCTGCTGCTACAAAAATAAGAGCAATCCAAGTCCTTGGTAATTTTTAAATCAAATTCGATAATTTAAGAAATGTTAAACACTTAGATATTTTTTTCCAGTTTCTACATTATCATCTTCAGAAACAGAGGCTTGGCCCAGGTCTAATTTCCTGGGATTTTTGGCTCAAATGTTGCAGAAAACTTATGGGGTTTAATGCTTAAATGCACTAGATACACACTGCAAACCTCTTGGAGTAATTATCCAGACATGACATAACTAATAGGAAAAATTAATTCATAATTTTATTTTTGCTTATTGAGCTGTTTCTTCTATTATGGCTTTTCAGAAATGTATTGATTAAAGAAGTTCATTCAGACAATAATTTTAAGCATATTATACAAATATTAAGTTACCAAGGATAGCTTGTCTAGCTGTTATTTTTCCTTTGCATTCTGCAGCTTAGATACAAAGCTTAAATTGAAACATATTGCTAACGTTTTGCACAAGGAAACAAAATAAAATCAAATAAAAGTAAATGGAAAAAGAGCTTATGCTCTGTCTGTACATGGTAGTGGTAGAAAGTTTTAAGCTGAACCATTAAAACACACATACAAAAATTTATTTAAACTTCTTAAAGCTGGTTGTACTGTAACCCAGGCAAATGAATGTTCTCAATCTTGTTTTCCTTTTGCTAGTACTGAGTGCCAGTGAACAAGAACTCTGAGATACTGGATTTTGAAGAGTGTCTCAAATTGCTTGATTTGGTTAGGAGACAATTTGTTTAATTAAAGAACCACTCATCTCCAGTCTAGAAAATATTTGGAGAATATGTTGTAAGCAAGGTATCTAACAGATAAACCATTATCTTTCTACTTTGATGAAGGACCCAGAACGTTTATGACTTCTCTGAATTATTGTGGCTTACAGGAGTAAACAGTTCACTCACAGCCTGTGAAAGGCATGTGGTACTTCTCTGATGTTGAACAAATGTGACCCCTTCTCCAATCATACAATTGATCTATCCAAAAATAATTGTGAGGCGGTACATAAAATTATTATGAAGATTGTGATTTCATGTGTTTCCTGACACGTTATTCCTGGTTAAATTTCTTTTAGTTATGGACATCTTCAGAAGATTTCCTTAATCCTACAGACATAAGTAGCTGTGCCTATAACTGTACGGTGTAATCGTACACCACTTCTGTATTTGTTCAGTCTTATATTAAATACACGATGTATATATACTGAAAAAGAGTAGCTTGGTGAATCATATTTTTCTTTTTTATTTATTTTTCTTTTAAATACAACTTCAAAATAAAAGGACAGCTTAAAGTTGATATAATTTCCTTCCATAATTTCCATAATTGTCTTCCATAGTTTACTTCCTTTCCTTTTCATTCCGTCAGGCATAAACACATAGGAGAAGGAAAGCTCTTTAAGCAAAAAGGACAGTGTTTGTGGGAGTCAAGTTTACGTAAATTAGCAAAGAATAAGTTTAGGTGAGAAATTAGATGAAGTTTCTAGCTACCACAGAGCTGAAATTCTGGAAGGATGTTCCAAACTGAATTTTAAGCTGGTACTTCATAAATTTAGTACCATTAATGAATTTGGTAATTTGATACGGTTTTCCTATGATGGCAAGGACTAGTTCTTGGACATCCAAGGGACCTGAGTGCTATATTCCAACTCAACACATGAGAGAGTCACATGTCAGCAAATAGTAAAGGTTTTCATGATGGATATCTGTTATTTGGCAATCTCTGAGTTTCATTTTGGCTGTTTTGTTGTAGAGATTTACACATATGAGAGACTTAGATGGTTGACAATATTGCAGCTGCATTGATTTTACTTTTCTAAAACTATCAGTAAAGGCAGAGATGTAGAGAATAATCAATGTTTTGGGTCACAAAATACTTCCAGAGAAAGTGAAATCTCATACATGTTAAAATATCACTCAAAACTAAGAAGTCTACATTTTTAGGTAAAAAAATGGAACACATATTACCATTTTCAGTGTTGCATGATAAATCAAATACCACTGGGAAAATGGGCTTTACTGCATGTTTAGTAACTCACTCAATGCATATAACAATACACGCATGTGTATCCCCACACACACTTGCATACATAGCTGTTTTTCTAATTCTTGGCAGGTCTTGGACTTTCCAGTGGAAATGACAACCAGATGAAAATCCTGCAGCATTAAAGCATAAAGATGGTTAATCTGACCTTTGTTTCCTGCTACATTCAGGTTCACTGTATCATCAAAATGTGTTACTATATTATTGGAGTTCCTTATAAAGAAAGGTACATTTTTTTCTGATTTTTTGTCTTTGCTTTCCACAGGGAGGAATGCAACAAGTGAGGTCTGGATTCTCTGTAGACTTTCATAAGTCCTTGCAAGCTCACAGTTTGTTGATAAACAAAGAATACATGACTGGCTCTATAGATCTACAAAAACTGGTGATATATCCTGATCACATACGATATTGATCTTGTGAACCCAAAAAAACCTTAGGAAATGGGGATAGATACAAAGATGGAATAGACCACTGATTTTACAGATAAGCTGAAGGAAGTCCTATATAATGGGAAAAACTGAACCGAATCCCATTCAAGAGGATGAAAAATACTACGGATTAGGATCCAAATGTGCCGTTTTGATATGCTGAGAGTCTTCTTTAGGGTGCTATTCATTAATCATTTGCCAAACAATTGTATTGAATTAGTATATTAAAGAAAACAGATACCAGTTTTAGCCACACATCCTGCTTCTAATTGTATTCCATTTGCATATCACAACTCCATTGCAATCACACCATATATAAATAATACATTACACCAACACCTTTAGACATAAAACTTATGTCATAATATGCCATCATACAAGAAAAACAATATCCAAATAGTATTTAATCACAGCAGTCAGGGTGTTAGGTTAATTGAAGTCCATTTGATAGAGCTGTCAGAGAGTTTCAATACATTTAATAGGAAAGAAAAGAATTATCAGGTGAGTCAGTCATCTCAAATTATTTCTCATTTACAGTAGTTTAGGATTTAGGACGTGTTAATTAGCTTAGAATGAAAATTCCTGCCTAAGAGCTAGCTGTTACACACAGCCTCTGGCTGTACTGAAGTTCACAGTAAGTCCCTACCACAAGATGAGAAGTTATTCTGTATCTAAAATGGCCTCTTGACCTAGAGAAAGATCCCAACCACGTGTTTCTGGGATGATTCACATGCATAATTTAGAGGTGATTAGTTGTACTGGTTTCCATACTCCTCAAGGAATAGGAAAGAAATAGAGAAATTAAGAGAGGAAATATAATTAATGAGCAATGAGGACCGTTAAAAAGGTAGGTCTGATTGCAGCAAGCACCTGGGAAATCTATTAAGATCACAATTAACTTGTTATTTCATCTTATCTAGAAGAGTTCAACTTGTTATAATGGCGTTCCTGGACAAGGCATGATTTTACAGATGGTTTTATTACTTTAAATGTCAAGATAAGCCCCCAAACTAAAGAAAAAAAATCCAAATGCCCTTTCCTCAGGTGTTTTTCTCAAATTCAATTCCTACTGAATCTGAATCTTTTCAGAGCCCTCCAATATCTGCTAGCATAAAAATGCCGCTCAACCACACATACAGATGCCTCCTCTCCTGCTTGGCAGGGATTTTCTTAGCAGGCGGGCTGAGGATAAATATCACCATGGCATTCCCTTAGGAACACTGCATTAGTGTGCATTACAAGAGTTTAATGGAGACTGACTCAGATCACAAGGGCTGCTTGCCTTCTTTGAGATCATAAAGTACAAGAGTTGTACTCTTCCAAGGTGCAGAAGAAATTACTACAACTCAGTTTGGACATATGAGATTATCTACTCCATGATAATTCTTTGCAGAAACAGCTTTTATGGGATAAACTCATCTACTAAAATTCCAGTGCAAAAAGGTTTTTGTTAAAGTTTATCTGGAATGTGGAACATGAAAAAAAAAACCTTAAAAATATGGAGCAGCATGTGGGAGATTCAGCTTTTGCTTTTTACAACCCGCTCTATATTTCTTACATTTAAAATTGTGTTCAGGAAAATGTGGAAGGTTGATTTTCATTTTCTGAAACCTCTGTTTAAGCCTTTAGCTCTGCCTGAGACCTTCCCATTAGTGTCAAATTTTGGGTCAATGATTTTTACACAGTCAAAGACAGATTAAGGAACACATTTCAGCTCTGTAGCGAGTATCTGTACTTTTGCTTCAGTCAGCCTAGAAAGAAGGGGAGTTAAAGCAAAGAAGATGCATTCATTTTCTCTTACAACATAGAGCAAATAATTTGAAGGAACTTTATAATATTCTCAGTAAAAATCTTTGTTTAAAGGGTTAAAATATATGATGATACTAAAATGCGCTGATGATATTTTCCTTTGATAATCAAATGCATCAACCATTCTTGCTAACTATAGCCATTTATTCAGATTTCACTGCTATTTTGTATGTAAGACAAATGTGTTCTTACCTGCACCAGCATACTGGAAGAGGAAAGACAGAAGTTTCAATCAAGCAAGCAACAGAAAAAAAATCCCTCCAAGCCTTCCACTTGACATCTGGCTCAGCGTTGGAAAGGAAATAAACATGTATTACAGACATTTGGCTAAATAAAGCCACAACTACAGCTGTTATAAAGACTCCGTGGAAACGATGTCTTTGAAAATTGTCAAATCTCTGTGGCCAGAATCCAGGAATTTTGTATTCTCACAAAATGCGATTACATGATCCCAGAAGTTTCTTAGCTATTTCTGGTTCACACTTTAAGAAAATCTTGAGTCTGAATGCTTTTCCATGTAAAGTGTAACAGCAGATCTAGTAAAAGGTACTGTTTCTCCATACAAACCTGGCTTCTCTTGCTTCCTCAGTCTGGTTTGGTTGCAATAGCTCTGCTACCAAGATTCTGTAGATGAGTTAACCAATGTGGCATAAGAAGCCAAGATTCAAAATCAAGTGTTTTGCAGATGCCCGGGGAACAAACCTGAGTTATTTACTTAATTGAATTTCTGTAAAGTAGAACTTTACAGAATGAAATACAGAGCTTAATGACTGTTAAGCTGGACAGCTATGGAAAGTCTACAGATAAAGTTTTCCATTTCAGGTATCATATAACTGCAGTTCCAAATGTATTTTATAACAGTAACTTCACTTGCTCATGTTCCTAGAAGGAGTATGATGGTTCTGAATACTGTTCTACTATCTGAATACATTTTTAGCTCTGCAGCTGCTACAAATGCAGGTTGTTGATGCACAGTGTTAATTGGCGAGGACTGGTGAAGAATACAGAGAAAAAAAAAAGCTTGCATGAGCTGCCTAATAAAGCTGCATTTGCTTCTTGATGTGCGGGGGATTAAATAAGCAATTGCAGTAATGAAGGTGTCAGATGACTTAGAGAGAAATCATTACTTTTACTGTTTACAGTCTATCAAAAACAACTGTTTCTGACTGTGTCTGATTAGTTTTCTTTCCAACTGTTGCCTTGCCACAGGAGGCTTCCTAGCACTCATTCTATCTTCCCCCCCCCCCGCCTCTTGTCTCAATACATAATTGCAATCAAATCTTTGGTACTCCAGTTTTATGCTAGTTTAACACCAATGATTTCACAGGGATAATACCTGTATGAAAGTGCAGTTGTGCACCGGTAAGCTAAGCATTACATAGGCAAATTTAAAATTTGTATTATATGCACTTCGTGACCAGGAGTAATGTGTTAGACCCTTGGCATAGCTTCCACAGCTTCAGGATTTTTGATCTAATCCATCGCTTATAAAGCTTGAAATAAGTTTTTATTAGTCTACTTTAAAAATTACAGATAACAAGGGGCTGATGGAAAATTTCAGTTCCTTTTCCTAGCAGTCTTCTACTGTATATTTTTTTTTTCCTAGGGCAAGGCAACAACTTACAGTGAAAGGAGTCCAATTTTAAAGGACGCCACACTAATATATATACTTGAAATAATGATCATGATGTATGCCTTTCTAGTATCACAAATATAAAATGGAGTTGTAGACATAGAATGGGATTCAGCTTTTTAATGCATAGTCAGCTGGTGAAGGAACCACGACACTTTCTCCCTCTCCAATGTCTGTCCCACAGTTTGGAATAAGTAAACTTAAAATGTTGTAAAACCCATGATTATGTTATTCATAACGAATTGCTTTCATACATTCAGCATGCTGCTGGGGTTTACACTGTAAGTGGAAGGTGCATTAAAAAGTCAAAGAACAAATAGGAGTTGCAGTATTGATAGCTGAACTCTGATATTTTGTTATGGGAAATCTGTGTCAGTTTCAGTTGGGAAAAAGGAATATATTTTCATACATTGAAATATATTTCTTCTCTCTCAGTTTCATAAGAACTGAGATAAAGTTAGGTGTATAAATCCCTCCTGAAATTTGTATTTGATATAGGGGTTTTGTGTATGTTTTGGGTGAGTGGAGTTTTTGTGGTTTAGTATAAAG
Source organism: Egretta garzetta (assembly GCF_000687185.1). Classification (NCBI taxonomy): domain Eukaryota; kingdom Metazoa; phylum Chordata; class Aves; order Pelecaniformes; family Ardeidae; genus Egretta; species Egretta garzetta. Next base: position 468,019 of record NW_009260493.1, read on the forward strand.
ACGTTTATTACCTTAGTATGAAAATAACCTTCCATTCATAGAAACATAGAATTATAGAATGGTCTGAGTTGGAAGGGACCTTTAAAGATCATCTAGTCCAACCCCCCTGCCTATTTATTCCTAGAATAAAAGGTTTCATGACGTCATTCTTTTCCTTATTTATAAAATGAAGAATGGCTTGAATATGGTTGGTGTCTATACCACAGCGGAACCCTGAAGAATGTGTTACTGCACCATCTTACATAAATTGTAAGATATGCAAAAATATTTTGCTCTCAGTCATGGTCAGTTGTAACAAAACCCCAAATAGCCTGTTGTAATCCTATTTCACATCATTAGACCTCCATTTTGTGACTGTATGTCCTCTAGTATCTCCTCTGTCATGAGCTGTGGTTGCCCAGAAAAGCGAGAAGAACTATTTGCATGGAAATAAGATTTGCCTCTAAGCAAGTGTTACCTACTAGTCATTAACAGTATGAAGTGAATCTTATTAGACTTTACTCAAGAGGTATTGTTAATTCCAGTTGCCAGAAAACAATGCAAGAAGCTATCACCTCAAAGCATGAGAGATTTTTCATGAAAGAAATCTGTTTATTGGAATGTTGGCTGAGCACGTCGTATATATAGGCATACAAACAAGGAAATGAATTATGATGTATAATGTATCTTAATCATAAACCAGTGAGCCTTATTTCATGGAAGACAAAACTGCAATTTGATTCCTTCAAAATAGAAGAAATCTCAATCAAACGCTATTGTTTGTGGTGACTGGTGACACTTACTACAAAAGATTAGTAAGCTTGATGTAAACTGGTTCTTAGACCCATCACACGTTGCAGGGAGACGTGCTCATAGCCAAGGCAGGGGCAGTGGTGGGGATATGGCATCTTTTATGGACCCTTCCAGGGCTGAGTGTCTATAGCATTACTAACATCCTATCCTCAGCAGTACAGGATCTCAACAGCCTGTAATTCTGTGTTTGGCAGGGTGTGCTTTTGTTATTTTCTGCAGATATTTACATAAGTTTTTGAAAAACAGAGAAGTGTGGTACAGTGACAAAATCAAGACACAGAGGTAATCTGGGTTAGCCACACAATAAACCCATGTTTCCTAGGTCCTTATCTTACACCTTTGTGATAGATACTCCTTGCCATTAACTGTATAACCTGAAAAAAATATGGATCATAATGGTAATAATAATCAGCAGGCTGACTTCATAGCATTTAGCTACATTAGCTGATAACAATGGCAGATAATAATACTGCTAGAATTTCCATAAAAATAAAGTTCTATTGAAACAACTGACATCTTTCAGGACAGGCCAAAGTATAGCTCATAACTCATTTGCAGATCCCGAGCAACGACAACCTGAGTCCTGCCCTCTGGTTGATCACAGGGAAGAAGCTGCGGTGAGGGAGCTGCAGGGCAACTGGGCCCCTCACTGGGGGAGGATGGAGAAAGGCAGCGGGTGCAGAGGTTCGCCTGGAGCCAGGGAGCTGTGGATGCTGCTGTTGTCCCCCCAAGCGCATTGGAGGTACTTTCTTTTCAGCTCTTTGCGGTCAGCGTCATAAGCCCGGTGACTCTCAAGGGGCTTGCGACGTCAGGATAGTTAATCATCACGCTCCATTTTCCCAGCAAAGCACTCCTTTTCCTGAACAACACCAACTGTTGCGTGCCATTTTATTGCGATTGTGCCAATCGGATTTTTTTCTGCCAGAGGTTTAACATTTACTTCGAGTGTCATATGCTGAATGGCTGATAATATTAATTAAAAACAAACAAGGAAATTATCAAGATATTGAAAGTCTGATGCAGGATGGTGCTCTTGCTGAAAACAAGCTAAAATAAATGGCATCTTACGTTTTCCATCGTAACAGAGAAAAACAATTTAGGGACTAGATATAGTGGGGGTAAAATATTTTAAGTTTAAAAAGGTCAACAGTGAGAATAATTTTATACATGTATAATGTATAATAATTATGTATTCCATAGAATTATTTATACAATATAGGAAGTAAAAGTAAAGTTAATAAATATTACATGAAATCCTATAAAGACTAGTCACAAGGCAGTTAACACAGGATGAAACTGAAACAATGCTGGCAAATAGTGAGCTCACTGTATTAATTCACTAGTTTTTAAATTTAGGCCTAAGTCCCCAAAACACCTTGATATCTGGGCCCAAAAGTGGGCATAAGATGGTAGTCATTAAAAAAAAAAATAAAAAAAGAGAAAAAAAACCATTTCCAATCTTGCTTGACCCTGAAGAAACCCAAAGATGCCTAAAGTAATTCAAATTTTGATGTTTCCTCAGATGTCTTAGGTTCTGCAGCTGGAAGAGACCAGAAGCCCCTCAAATGTAAACAAATTTGGTGTTTACGTCTCATCAATATCCGCAGAGCAGATGTGCTGCTGACTACTGCATCCAGATGTGTTGAGCTGAGGCTGTTCTCTGAAGTCACCATCAGCATCCCTGTTTTCTTCCTACTTCCCCAAGAAGTGGTGGAATTCCCCCTTTGCCAAAACCTAGGGGTGTGAGCACTTAGGGATCCTCAGCTACTGCCAGATCAGATTCAAGCTCATCTTGCTAGTAAATTGTGCTAACCAGAAGGATGCGTGTATTCAGGCAATGGCCAGGGAAAAGGAATGTTCTTGAGCCCTCTGGTTGAAAACGCTTTGTTATAAACAGGCTAATAAAAACTTCGTGATGCCAGAGAAACAGCAAAAATGAATGAGGATGGGAGGAATGAGGAATGAGGATGGATTCTGGGTACCGCTACAAAGACTTATTTCATGTGTTTTGATTTAAAATACAGACTCATTCAGTTTTGTAAGAAAGGGAATTGTACAGGCATCTATATTCTGGAATATAAGAAAAATAAAGAAAATAAATCCTGATAATGTTCAGAAAAGTGTTGTAGCATTTGAGATATCCCCCTGAATCAGCCTGGCCTAGATTAGGAAATGTCTTGGCTGGCACATGCAGGCATTACAAATGCTCTGACGAGTGTCCTGCTGTGTACGGGGAGCACTGGCACTCACTGCTGGCAATTTTTGGACGGCCATTTCCATGTGAAGGTGCTGGAAGCCTTGTTTTTTCAACCAAAGAGCAACACTGGAGGCAGAAGTCTTTCAGTACGCATCCAGCAGCATGCCTCCCACAGGAAGGCTTTATTTAAAGCACGACAACATTCGTTTTCTTTCCATGACTGCTTGTAACTCTAGCACTTCTGCTGAAAGACTATTAGGAGTGAGGATTTAACACAGGTGTGACAGGTACTTCTCTGAAATCTGAAGGCCAAGACCGTGGCAATCAAAATATCTTCAGCACTCCATTGGGTGGCCACTAGATGACAATGGCTTTTGGCCAATCTCAAACTGCAATCCAAGGGTAACTGCACAATTAGTTACATTTTAAATTGGGAAGCAGTGAAGACTGAACAGCCTTGCCTGAGAAAGTAGTAAGAAGGCCATAATTGACGTGAGGTTTTGTGAGAAGCATGAAATTCACTTTTCATAAAATTCGCCTGTGTGGGAGTTGGACTTTTTTTTTTGGTCACCACCTCAGTGATGAATAATATGTTACTTATTAAAAAGAAAATCTCTGACGACTATTGAGATCTCTGAAAGGAACAGACACTTTTTATCAGAACTGGTTTAGATATGATACATAAAAATAGAGTGGAAAAAAATCTTCAGTCAAAAGCTCTCTTCCTCTAGGCAGGTATGGGTATAAAACCATATTATTTGACATGTAAACTGCTAACAGAAGACATAAAATTCTATACACTATTAATCTTGTTATTATTAAACTTTTGGATAGCCATTGTTTCTCAAATCTAATCATATTTCATATTGATATTACAGTGCATAGGTAAGGAGCTCAGAGCACTTTAAAGATATTAATTAAAGCTCATCCTCAACACTCCTGGGAAGCAGAGCTGGAATCATTAAAATCATCTGACAGAGGAGGAAGAACTACGCAAGAGAGAATACAAGTGACATATCTAACATCCCACAAAGCCAGAAATTAAATCCAATATCCTCGTTTGTCAATTCATTGTTGTAGTTGCTGTGAACCAGCCTTTTACAATTAAAACTTGTAAAAAGATAAAAAATGTCCACTGAAAAACCCAGCCCCCTTCCTGCTTAAACTGGAGTAACAAGTGGACAGGTCCTGCAGAGCAGTATGTGGTGTCAACACACCGGAGAGGCATCCTGTGTCCTGGCTCCGCTCCTCTAGCTGGAACAAAAGATAAAAATAAGCTGCAAAATGCCAATGGGTGTTGGTGGATGCAGCATGACTTGAAATGCAAGGCACCATCCGTTTATTAAAACACTGAATTTAGCAACTAATCTGTACGGATAGTTCACTTAGTGCTCATATACCCCATGCGTGTTAAGGGAATGTGGACTGCTTACCATGCCTAAAGATGACTTGCAACTGTTACAGAAACCCCCGACACTGACAAACTCTGAACAGAAAAGATCGTACAGTCATCTAATCAAAGCTCAATGGATTAAAATATGAAGTGTATATGATATTCACAATGAAAAATTAAATTCCTCAACACTAAGTTTTGGATATTTCAATTTCCCTGAAAAATCTATGCATTCTTGTCTATGTTTTCTGTTCAAAACTACACTTTCAATAAAATAGGTTCAAATGCTTGCAGTCAGAAGCAATTAAAAGTCTACCAGAAATGTATTTTAAAAACTAAACCAAGATTTACACCATTTCAGGATTATATTCTTTGGTTTGGTTTGTTATGGTCTTTGTTTTTCCAGTCAACCACATACAAAGAGCTACACAGCATTTCAGTCTTGTAAAACTCATTTTGAACACACATTTTTCATAATCACATAGGTCGTATTTTTATAATGCTTTTAAAAAAGACTTATTTTTTCAATTTTAAATATTTTTGATATTTTTTTTCAAAGAAGAGAATGTTTCAAAAGTAATTTTTTTTCTCAGTTAGGAATTTTTGCTAGCACTTCTGAAGACACAAGGGCAGACTGAATCCAGTCAGTTCTAACTGAAGCCATCCTTAAGAGCGTAAGAAAGTCTGAAGCTATTTGGAACAGAGGTATTCAAGTTTTCCTTAGCTTTTATCCTTCCATTGGTCATTTTCACTTGAAACTGATTTTTGGTGTAACAGTTTTGTGGAAAAAAGGACCTCCTGCACAGACTTTTTCACTTTGTTGTGTGTTATTAAATATAAATGGAGCTAAGTGGTTATGCATTACAGGCCAGATTTAACAATCATCAGTTTTGTTATTTTTATTTCTGTTGACTGAAATGCCAATGTATCTTTTTTTACATATTTAGAAGACCTGTTAATAATAAAAATATTTTAATGACTATTTCTGTGCTAATGTTTTGTGGTCAAACATATAACTGGTTTCTAAACATCTGATGAACCTTGACTTTCTACTAACCAAAGAAAACCAATTTACAGCTTTCTTCAGCAAAGTTGTTTCCAGCAAATTATAGGGTACCATAGATGAGGGAGCAGAAACACTAAAGGATTATGAATAATATTGAAAATAGAATACATGTTTGTGAGCTATACAGAAAGAACACCTTCATCACTAAAAGAGTAGGGCACAACACGGTGTCTATGCATGCTAACGTCAAGACATCAGTAGATGCTAGGTTTCCCACAGTTTCTTTCTGTAAGTCGGTGTAGTCCCACCTACTGAATGCACTGGAGAGTACACTAAGCATGTTATCTGGGAAACCACACACTTCTTTTAACTCTCTCCCCTTAGCTGTCCTCCCCAGTTTTGGTTTATAAAGAAAAAAGCAATATTCTCCATAGGATGAGCAACTGAGCGAAGCTAGAATAGGCTGAAGAAGACAGCAAATGTTATTTAACTCATTCACTGGAAAGTGCTAAAAAGATATAAACAAATTACATTTGAAATCATCATAATAGAATATCAGTGAATTATCTTTTGCCATAATTTGACAGCAAATAACTTAGATACATTCCATTGAAATACAAGACACTAGCAAACCAACTTTAACAGTAGCAAACACCTGAGACTGTGCAAAGTGCAAATTACTTTGGAAAACACCACAGTGGCGATTTCAGGTCAATGCTTACTGTTATATCATTCCTTCACCAGTGTATAATTCACCTCGCTGAGCCTCATAACAGAGGCTTTCCCTTATGTCCCACTGAGACAATAAATAAACAAACAAATAAATCATCAAACAAATAAACTTCAGTATCATAGCTGACCCGATTTTGTTCCTGAATCTCTGTGCTCTTGAATCTTAAATGTATTATGCTTTCTTAGTTCTTAGGAGCTGGAAATCTCTACATCTTTCTACATCTTGCTAGGTTAAAAAAAAAAAAAATAAATCTGGGATGCAATTTGTCTGTATCTGGTTAATGTGAACTTTTATCAGTTCTAATTGCCTTTCTGCTTTGATCTACTCATAAAGTCTTTCAACGTTTCCATTCCCTTCCCTCCCACTTGGGAAAATATCCCAATCCTCAGAATCTGACCTTTGGCTTATTTCATGAAGACGAAAGCAGAGAATTTATTCAGGCTCAGAGCAATAATATCGTCATTAATGAACTTCCCACTTTCTGTATATCCCTCAGTGGCTTCACAGAATACTTGATTGGCTTTTTGCTTGTGTATTTAAATGACATAAGACAAGATTTTTGTTACTGAAGTATCTATTTCCTTTGATTACTTTATTGCGTTTGTAGCTTTAGCTTTTGCTGACATTTTAAAAATTATAAATTTTTAAATTTTCTTTTGTTTATCTGGCACTCTGCTTTCCAGACCAGTATTGGCCATTTCCAGCCCTCCTTCCACTCCTCGTTCTAGTCCAGTTCTCCTGGAAATTGTACCTCTCTGAAGTTAGTGCAGTCTTTGGCTACTGATATTAACAGTCCCAGGAAGGTGCCTTACATGGCCTTGTGAAGGTGCCTCACCTGAATGTGTCACCTCTGAGAAGCTAAATTTCATTCTATCATCTCTTATGTCCATTGGCTTCCCAGCAGAATCTTTGCTAGGTTTCCCAGAGATATTGTGACCCCAGGCACTGTAGTCTCTTTGAAGATATTTTCTGTGCCAGTGTAAGTAGCAATTTTGGGCAATAAGAACACTGAGAGTTGAACTGAAACCCTCTAAGTCACTTCACATAGGTTGGCCAACAGCAACAGTAGTTTCTGTGGTGGCATCTCTGCAGTGGGAACTGGCCTCAGTTTCACACCACATGCTATAAACTGTCTCCCCGTTGCAGTTAATTTTAGTCTTTTTCCATTTTTGGAATGACCAAGTCTAGTAGCTCACCTACAGTGGCTGGCTTCCATATTTTACTTTTTTAAATGAACCTGTCACTATGGCAATCATGTGCCCTTCCACAAAATACTATGATTTATCTGGTTTAGACAGATTTTACCTGCTTTAGGGTAAAGCAGGAAATCCTTTCACTCTCTCCCAGGTCTGCAGACTTGTTTAGTTCTTTCTATACTGCCCATGAAAATTGATCCATGGGATAAAGATGTGGGGTTTTCTGTCTTAAAATGCACCAAGAGTTTTCTCTGCTTTATGTTTGATTTTTTTTTTCCCTTTTATAGCATAGATTGGAAAAATGGCTTTCTTCCAGAAGTCCAGGCAGTTGCTACGCTGTAGGATGGTAGGGGAAAGGTCCTGAGACGTCAGCCATGATTCTGACTGAAGGAGTCGTCGATTACATCAATACTGTCCCTGACCTACATTTGACTAACCAACGCTCTAAAGTTCCAGTGATGAGGATGCTACAGCTTCCCCGGGCAATGTCTGCTGGCACTCAACTATCCCAATGCTATCCTAATGGTTTGTTTCCCTGATATCAAACCTAAGCACTCTTTGCTGCAAGTGAAGTATGCTTTCTCATACGCTTCTCAGTTAGATGTGGAGAACAACTTATTGCAGTATTATTTGACTTTTTCAAAATCAGCATGTATAACTTATAGATTGTATTTCATAAATAGATAGTATGCTACCCTTCAGTTTTCTCCATATCGATTCTCCCTGTTTTTCTGTGTCAATTATATTTTCAATATCTCTCCATATTTTCAATATCTCTGATAATTCTTTTTGGTTTGGATTTTATTTCACGGAGGTTACAACCCTGATGTATCTTTCTTGAAGTACAGAAAAAAAAAAAATCTACATGAATTTTGGTAGATTGAAAAGACTACTTCATGCATTTTTCCTGTTGTATATTTTTACACATAATTTATTCCCTCTTACACGTCTCAATATCATGTTTTCAAATTAAATCATTATAATATCCAGAGATTTTTCTGTGTAATTGCTGCTTAATCTGTTGACACCCATGAAGTTGCCGGAGCTGACTATTCCTATTTAACGTAGCGTTTACACTTGTTCTTCTTGAATTACATGCTCTTAATGTCAAACCTTACCTCCAATCTGCCAAGTTCATTTTTCATTCTGTTTTCTTTTCCTTTCAAAGTGCTTGCAGCCTATTTGCCTCTAATCCTATTTGCAATTAATAAGAAGGTTTTCTGTTCTGTCCTTTCAGTCATTAAGGAAGACACCCCACCCAATGTAGCTCTCCAGTTAACGGTGGCATACCGGCAATGCTACATCAGATACAATTTTCCCCAAGTGCATGGAACTTTCCTGCTCCAAATGTTTTTGTCCAAACTTGTATTTCCATAGTTTGTTTACAAGACTGTCATAGGACACAATGTCAAAGTCTTACCAAAGTCAACAAACAGTGCTTTCCAAATACCTCTTCCTGCTTGTCCATCATCCAGCACCTTCTATGCCTCAGAGAAGATGAACACATCTGTAAGATATCTTCTTCCCCCCCTCACATTTCCTTCATGTTATCTACAAAATAAAGGATTATAATCAAATATTCCAGTATTGAGTCACACTGTTCTATGTCATTTAATGTGTAATTCTCATCTTGATCTAAAATATTTAGTTCCTCTTTTGCCCTCGACTGCTTTTTTCACTGTGTTCTTGCTTTGATCCTAGTATGAATAATTATGTCCCCTCCCCAATTTAAGTACATCTTTCTTTATGTTCATATTGCTTATACCCAGCCTGATGTTGTTTCTGCTTTGAATGAAAGAATTTCAAAACCTGACATTTAGAGGCCTACACCACTTCCAGAATTCAAGGATATCTTCTCAATGAGGGTCCCAAATCCTGCTGGCCTGTACATGTTTGTATTAGGTCAGGCTGAGATGGAGTTAATTTTCCTCATAGCAGCCCTCATAGTGCTGTGCTTTCTGCTGGTATGTAGAAAGGTGTTGATAACACACCAGTGTTTTGGCTATTGCTGAGCAGTGCTGGCACAGCATCAAGGCTGTGTCTCCAACATTCCCCCACCCCCAACCAGTGGGCTGGGAGGGAGCAAGATCTTGAGAGGGGACATAGCCAAGACACTTCACCCAAACTGACAAAAGGGATATTCCATACTATATGATGTCAGCTTGGAAAAAAAAGCTAGGGGTAAGAAGGAGGAAGGGGGGTCATTTGTTTTTTTACAGTGTTTTGTCTTCCAGAGCAACTGCTATGCATACTGAAGCCCTGCTTCCCAGGAAGTGGCTGGACATCACCTTTAATGGGAAGTAGGGAATAAAAGTACATCTTTCTTTATGTTCATATTGCTTATACCCAGCCTGATGTTGTTTCTGCTTTGAATGAAAGAATTTCAAAACCTGACATTTAGAGGCCTACACCACTTCCAGAATTCAAGGATATCTTCTCAATGAGGGTTCCAAATCCTGCTGGCCTGTACATGTTTGTATTAGGTCAGGCTGAGATGGAGTTAATTTTCCTCATAGCAGCCCTCATAGTGCTGTGCTTTCTGCTGGTATGTAGAAAGGTGTTGATAACACACCAGTGTTTTGGCTATTGCTGAGCAGTGCTGGCACAGCATCAAGGCTGTGTCTCCAACATTCCCCCACCCCCAACCAGTGGGCTGGGAGGGAGCAAGATCTTGAGAGGGGACATAGCCAAGACACTTCACCCAAACTGACAAAAGGGATATTCCATACTATATGATGTCAGCTTGGAAAAAAAAGCTAGGGGTAAGAAGGAGGAAGGGGGGTCATTTGTTTTTTTACAGTGCTTTGTCTTCCAGAGCAACTGCTATGCATACTGAAGCCCTGCTTCCCAGGAAGTGGCTGGACATCACCTTTAATGGGAAGTAGGGAATAAATTCTTGATTTCCTTTTGCTACTGCACTCAGCCTTTGCTTTTGCTTTTTATTAAACTGTCTTTATCTTAACCCACGAGTTTTTTTTCTTTTCGGTCTCATTTTCTCCCCACCTGTCCTGCTGAGCAGGAGGGAG
>NW_009260493.1:478387-495011 GCF_000687185.1 Egretta garzetta
GGTCCAGCCAAGGTCAACCCATCACCATGTTTTTGACCATATTTACATGTCCAACATGGAAATTCTCAGTATGGCTTGAAAATGTTTAATGTCTAATCTGTGACATAAGAAAGATGTGAGCAAATATGTTCTGGAGACAAGGTCTAATCACCCTATGCAATAGTTTTCTCACTGTTCTCTGCTCACATCTTTAGAGTATCTAGTATACACAGGGAAAGATTACATTTCCCACAGTGTTTTTTTTTTACATTAACTTTTCTTAATGACTCTGTAATGATTGTATGAAATTACTGTCCTGCGGGTGGTTTAAAGGCAATTTCTTTATATCATTTTAATGGTTTAGAACAGATGTTCTTGCTAATCATCTTGCCAGCTAGGTGTTGCTGTGATGTCTGTACATGACAGTGCTTTTGACCATGGTCTACTCTCCATTTCAATTAACTCTGTGGGAACTTTTTACTTAAGTGTGAGCAGGATCAGGCCCTCTGCTGTTTAAGTGAATTGAGAGAAGTGCGAATACCTTTACACTGACAAAAAATCAAAAGAGGAATGAATAAGTATCCATCCCATTATTGGTATCATGAGGAGATTGCCTTAATTTGGCAAGATAATACTTTCTAGCTTTTAACTGAGGGAAAGTATTTTTATTGCAAGGCAGAGATAATGTATGGTTACTCCTTTAATAGTTTTAAACTGTAGAAGGAAAAAACAACAGTGGCAGAAATTTGGCATAATCAGAACAGTTACATATAAGTTGTTTACATGGCTTATGTGTTACTTGGTTCAAACAGGGAAAGGGATTCTCAATGAACTTTCTGCAACCCGTGTTTTCCCTCGAAAAAATCCTTAATAATGCCTAAGGACAGCTGTGACTCTGCCCAGACCGTTACAAGGGGCATGTAAATGAAGCTGGAGCTATTACAGTGAGAAAAATAAGGAGCTGAACACCACACTTGATTTTGTGAGGGACAGGAAACAAAAAAATCACTAGATGTCCAAAACTTAATTTTAATTATTTGGTATAAATGTTAAAGGTCTTCTTCCTGAAAAGTCAAAGTTCCGAGATGGGAGTTTTTGTGGACGATTTACGCTGCAGTGACCTGTGCATCAGAGACAGCAGATCAGAGGGCTGAAGTCCATTCTTTACAGCAGGAGTTCAGTCCAGCCCAAGTCACCCTCTCCCATGGTGCTCTGGCTGCACATCAGAGTCCTCTTTTAGGGAAGAAAGCTCTGGAGGTGGTTGCTCTCCTTCTGTATTCTGCTACTGGAAAAATTTTGGGGGTTCAAATGTTTGGCCTTTATAAAAAAAAAAGCAACAATGCTTTACAGGGTTTACATAAATATTTCAAGCGGGAAGTCCAAAGAAAAAATTAAAATATTTTCAGAATTTAAAAGGTAGGCTTGAATTAATGGTAATGTTTGTGCTAGGCTCAAAGATATATGATATACCGTTCATTCAGGTCTAAATGCAAGAGTGTTTCAGATCACAATTTTGATTCATGTACTGAAGTCAGTACTGGAAATACACCAGCTTTCTTCCAGTGCTTTTTAATCAACAGTAATTTCCAAGCAATTAAATAAATGACAAACACTATCTCATTTAATGTCTGTGATTCTATTCAAAAGGAAGTGAGCTGACAGCTATGGTCAAGTCTTCATGACTTCCTAATACCATAGTAACAACGTTTTTAACTCAAACCAGCCACAGATACTCCAGAAGACTCAAAACAGAAGATGAATTAGACTTGAAAGACTGAAAAATTCACATATATGTGATGTTAAATTCAAGTGTCTGGTCTGTGGACAGGTTATACTCGGTTACTGTTACTGTTACTAGTGCTGCTGAGAAGATGGCACAGTCCACTGTAATGCATCCATTAAACCAGTGGTCTCCAAAGTGGTGGGGGTGTGTGTGCATACACCCCAGGAGGTGTGCAAGACAATCCACTGGGGTGCAGGAAGAAAATATTTTTTTGTGCCATTAATAAGTAGGATAGAATATTTTAAAACTTAAAAATAGTGTTTATTTCATCTTTATCTCATCCTTTCTAAAATTTCTATTCTTTTGTATGATTTATAATGTGCATCATATATAGTACAATAGTACACACATATAATTTATAAATAAATAAATATAGATATATAGGCAGTGCATACTGAAAAGTTTTTTCCTCAATACAAACAGTTTGGAAGCCACTGCACTAAAGGACTATTACGAATTCCAGCCACAGGAATCTAAAGAACATTCAGTGCACTATTCGTTCAACAAAAGGGTTACAGTAAATCCATGCCAGGCCAGCCTCTGCAGCAGGAAATGTGCTTTGTTATCTTACTAATTCAGTGTTTGTCTCTATGGAAAGAATGAGAAAAGTGAATTACATGCACACGCAAGTGAGCGGTTGGGCTTTGCTCAAAGAGTGGCGTATTGGCCCAGCCATTATATTTTATTCATTTATTCTGCCTCAAACCCACCCATGTACAGCCTGGCCCAGCCCTTTACCCTCAATGTGGGAGATTTCAAAACTAGAAATATTGGTTTTCCAATGACTATTAAGTCCTGAGGAGCTGTTTCAGCCTAATACAATGGCACATGAGTTCTCTTCCTTCCCTCCGCTGCTGTGGGCCCTCCCAGGGGCTGGCTCAGGCACAGGCAGCCTTTGCTCAAAGTGAGGGGTAGAGCTATCTAGAAGATATTTTTATGGACCTGGGCTATCAGAAAACAGTCTTCACAGTCCCTATCAGTCATTGGTAATAAAGATAATAATTTAATTATAACTGCCCCTTGTTGTGCTGTGTCTTTTATAATAAAAAGCGATACAGTAAAAAGAGAGTAAGAGGAGAGAAAATCCCTGGTTAACATAAGTAGGTATAAACCAGTGTAGGGCAGAGGAAGTATTAAGAAAGGTTGATGGAAGGAAAAAGACTGAAATGCTTTGTTACGCAGTACTTAGAAGATGTTTAAACTCTGTTTTCCATATGTAACATACACAGAATATTTGAAGATTTGTGTTACCTCATCTGAAAGACTTTGATTTCTCTCTCCACTGCCCCACCTGCACTTCCCATCCTTTTGTAACTTCCTCCACTACTGTCTCAGCAGTTAGGAACAAGCACTACAGCTGCAGGTTCTGACCTTGACGATTACACCAAGATATGCAGGAAAAGAATTGTTAAGATTAGGAGCCTTGTTTGATCTCAGGCTTCGATGATTTAAAGACGACAGTTAATCTCACTCCTGTCAGATGAGGACTCTGAGGGTTTCCAAAAGGACACAGATGCCCAGATTTGTCATTCACATGAGCTTAGGCTGTATTACGCAGGTTTTTTGACCACCATCTATTTGCTAAGTCCTTTAGAGATCCTACTAAAACTACAGAAATGCAATGTCCTCTTTAAATCATTGACATCAGAAAACTGAAGGACAAGCATTAAACTTTGACATCTACCTGATTGTTGTTAGTGTTTTGTTTTCTTTTAGGACAGGAAAATGTATTCCTTGGAAAATTATTATTCTAGCTATTGTTTTTGGTAAAGAGGCTTCAAATGTGGAAAACATTTCAATGAACTTAATAAACCCTTTAAAGTTTCTGGTTTGTTTCAGGGATTCCAAATGAGAGCTTGTGCATCTACCATATGGTGCCAGATGATATCCTTCTTCAATTCTTCAATTAGCCTGAAAAAAAAGATATTGCTCACAAACTAAACAACTCCTCAGGAGTAGAAAAAAAAAAAAAGAAACACAATAATTCTAGACTCAGCACTGTGAAGCTAAGGTACAAAACTATTGTGATGACCTTAAGCAGAGGAAAGGTGTTTAATGAAGTGGGATGAATGTGTGGGAGGGGATTAATTGTGAATTCAGCATTTGACTTTAACTAAAGAAGTTGTATTTGAAGACTGTTTTTTGTCAGAACTTCATACAAAAAAAATCCTATCAGAGATTTATATTCATAGTGGATGAATTAGTTTGAATTAAATTCTCAGCCTGGAAATGTCACTGAAAAATAGATTAATCCAACACCACGACGTAGTGCTAGCAATCTGATCAGGCAGGAGGACACAAGAAATTGCTAATCATAGAATCATAGAATCATTTAGGTTGGAAAAGACCTTTAAGATCATTGAGGCCAAACATTAACCTAACACTGCCAAGTCCACCCCTAAACCATGTCCCTAAGCACCACATCTGCGCATCTTTTAAATACCTCCAGGGATGGGGACTAAACCACTTCCCTGGGCAGCCTGTTCCAGTTCTTGACAACCCTTTCAGTGAAGAAATTTTTCCTAATATCCAATTTAAACCTCCCATGATGCAACTTGAGGCCATTTCCTCCTGTCCTATCTCTTGTTCCTTGGGAAAAGGAGGTAAATTTTGTCCCCCAAAACTACTTCTATTTCTACCTTATAGTTTGCTTCATGCATCACAAGGTAAGTGGTTAGAAAATTAAACATATTTTCCAAAGATGTAGATGAAAATAGATGCAATATTAGTAAAAAGTCAACCGAAAACAGCAACATCTTTAAAATCACAACCACACTTGACTGAACAAGTGTCATTTTAATCACCCTAAAGCTTCTTATTTCAAAGCTACAAAATAGATGTATTGACAGTTGCACAGGAATGAACTTTAAAGATGCATAAAGGCAGCAGAGGTCAACCAAACTCTGAATAAATGTTAAAGTGCCAGAGGCTCATGAGGAAGTGCAAGAAATTCAGGCGTTGCTGCTGTCCCTGAGACCAAGAGAAAGAATTAGCAATACTCCAGATGCAGTGCCCTGAAGTTGGAGCTAAGGGATTCCAAGTGCTGTCTTGTCCCAGGAAAGGAAGAAAAAGAGGTCAGTGCTGCCCGGCTTCACCACTACTGCCCCAAGGGGAACCTCTGCAAGATATTCGCTAGAAAGGGAAAGTCTACAAAGTGTCTTCAAATCCTGCCAGCCACACTCTTTTTCCAAAGAAAGGGGGAAGGATTCTATATTTACCTGCATTTCCTTATTTGTCTTTGCAATTATTTGTAACTTTATACAAGTTTAATAAGTGCATGTATATGTATATGTATATGAACATATATAAATGAGTCTGAAACACTGCTTTTGCCTTTAAAGCTTTCTGAGAGACGAGAACCAAGCTGAGAGTTTCCACCTTCATTTCTGCTGACGTCCTCCACAGAGATTTTCAGAAACAGAGCCAAGGACTGTGCCGAATATTTATCTATTGACAAAAAACTGACTTTTCACAGCGAGTTCAATAACAGAGAGGCTTCAGGGCATAAGCCTGGATAACATTTTTGTATCAGTTCAGAGGAATTTGTCTGGAAGCTGAGTTGTGCTACTAGAGCTTGTTTTTTCCCCACCCCTTAAGCTTTCCAGCAGCAGAGACAGCCTTGCTTTTCACAGTGCCCTCTCAGGGAAGAGGCTTCTCAGGCCACTGGCTCAGGAGCACAGCAACCCAGCACCCCGCATTCCGCACCTTCCACAGGCACGCTTCAATGCTCGGCACCTGGGATGGCATGGGCCACCTTTCGACTTGACAGCTACACTCCTGAATGACATTTACTTGTGAAAGGGATCTGGCAAGTAAGAGATAGAAGTGGCAGATATTTCCCTCAGCCTGTTGCACATAATGTTTTATTTTCACTTGTTCTGAAGTTGCCCATATGTTTCTTCCTTAGATAAAGCTACAAAGCCAGATGGTGCAAATAAAATACATAACGAGACTGTCTGCCCTTGTGAGAAGAGATCATATCCTAACATTAGGAATTGCTAACTGTAAGTAGACGCATGGAGCTTCAGAAAAAGAGATGGATGCCTGGAGGGGCCAAGTTCAGTGCAACACCTGAGGCGGAGAGTTTCTACCCAGCAAATAAAAGCCTCTTGGCAAGTAAGACCATCTCACTGAGGCGCTAAATGGCAGCATTAAGGTATGTCTGCTGTGCAGTTGCGAGGTGTGGCCGCAATATACGTAAGAAGGGTTATGGTAAGAGCTTGTCTGCACTGCAGCTGAGGGCATGGCTGTAGCATGAGAAGAGCGCTGCTGCGCGAACCGCACAGGCAGCAGTGATGCAAACACTGCGGCACCACTTTCAGGATGGACTGGGGGAACTCTCATCTGCATACTTTTTGCTAGCTTCCACTAAATTCTGCGTGCCTTGGTGCTGTCGTATTGTTATGCTCAGTTGCATGGCCTTCCTGCAGTTTCAACTATTCACTACAACACTTACTTATTTCTAATAAAGTATCAACACTGCACTTTCCACTTTTCATTTAATACGATTTAAATGCTCTAACTCTGCTGTTGCTTATAGTCATCCTTGCTTACAAAGCTCAGCTTAGCAAAGCCTAGCTTGAAATGTGAGAAGGCAATATTGTAATGATACATAGCAAAAGTTTGGGCTTAAGGACAGATTTGTTTGTTACAAATATATGTATGAAGTAAAAGAAAGGGAATTTCTTTGGCAACCCCTCCACCTTGGGATGTGCAGACTACTGCAGTTCAGGTTATATCACACGGATTTCTCATAGGGAAAATGCTGTTATAAAACGCTCGCTTCTACATTTTATTTCACTGTGTGTTCCCAGCTGTGCTAATGTGAGCCTTCAGCCTGTGTGCCTGTGTTTAACTCAATTTCCAATAAGTCATTGCAGTTCATCTTATGGTCCTACAGCACTCCATAAATTTGTGAAAGTGTTCATTTAGATTTGAAAATGCCGTAATTTCTCAGCCAGAGCTTTTTCAAGAGGAAACAGTCTTTTTATTTCTCTAAACATTTAGTTAGCTGTCCATGATTTGACTTCAGATGTCTTGCAATTACCAACAGCTGAACAAGAGTAAATAAGTACTTCTTCAGGTGGTGTCAGTAAGAGCACAGTGGGTGAAGGGTGCCTGGAACGTTAATTGGAAACTGTTTTCTTCTCTTGAGTCAATTTTTTGTTATCCAGTTACACTTCTTCGGTCTTCAGTACCAATGTTCTATCACTGAAAATACTCCTCAGCTGACTGACCTGTGGGGAACAGTTGTTCTCTGGGCATTTGACAGGATGCTAGCAGTTTGATGCAGAAACAAATTTAGGAAATGTCTTAATTTAAGCATGCCCCAAATAGTTGTTATGTCATAGTGATGTGAAAAGCCTGCTCTGAGCCGCACAAGTATCCTTGCCTTCAGAACAAAGCATGCTACATGCAAATTTTATACTGTGCAGCTCAGAAGGAGACTCCTACAACCACTATGGGAAGAGGGCAGATCTCAGTCGTGTGTACAAATGATACCTTGGGTCCTTGTTCCCCTGATCATCCAGGCAATGTCACATGAGGATGTGAATGCTTTAGTAGGCAGGAAGGTCCACTTCTGCAATGTAAAATTAAATGGGTTTTTTAAAATTATTTTTGTAAATGAGGTAACACAATTGGAGAAAAAGAATCCAAGATTGTTTTTCTGATCAAGAATTTAGGGAAAGTTGCACATATGTCAGCAATTGCAAGAGAACTGAAGTCAAACCATGGGCAGCTATCTAGATGTTAGGAAAGTTGAAAAGACCCTTTCCTGTTTAAAAAGGCTCCATCTGGGAAATTATGGCATTTTCAAATCACAATGAAGAGTGCATTTGGAACTATAAGATTAACAAAATTTGTTCCTACTTCAATGTGTAAACATATCTGAGGCTTGTAGAGTTTCTTCATCCCTCAGTGTCCTCCAGAGATACTCCTTCTCAAGGGTATCTTTATGGGAAGACAGAATTTAAACCTCTTTGTTATTCATGCTGTTTGCACTTCTTGCATTTTCCACTCTTATGACACATCTTTCCCTCAAATCGTCATATCCAGCTGTATACTTGACCCATGACATATTATAGCCTAGTTTTAGGAGCTGCCCATTTCACACAATGAATGGCTAACAATTTGAGATGAGTTACACATTCAGTAGTTTCTATCCTTGTTTTAAGATGGTTGTTACTGCCCCTTTAGTAGGGCAGATACCAAGTTTAGTAAAATTTCTGCTTTTGACCAACCCTTGAGGAGTATTGGCCCAGTGTTCACTTCTTGTTTATACAGACTGAGGAAATAGAAGTAGAACTCAGTGTGAATCCTTCACACTGAAGAAGGATGGGCTGAAAAAGGATGGACTTCTGAAAATGCTTAACCAAAATATCTTTATTAAAGTACAAGAATCTCATTTGTAACGTCTTCCTAGCGAGGAAAAATAGGAAAGATCAGTTTATTTATACTATAAATTAAACCAGTAATAAACAGGAATACTTGCCAGCCATCTAGGGCCTAAGACAACATTCCTTTAAGTATTTCAGTGGATCACAAGAGATAGATACATTCTCATACAGCTAATGCTCTGATGACACATTAATGGGAATGTTGTAAACATCTACAGAGAGCTCACAGATAAAAGAGGTAGCTTTAAAGATATATAGCAACACAAAAGCTGCAAACATAAGCTTTGCTTGGAATATTAAGACAGTTTTTCATACTTAATATAAGGCTGTAAATATTTCCTGATGTCTCTAGCAAGTTAAATAAATTTGATAAATTTGTAAATAGATAAAACTTGAGACCAGTGTACTATTTCATTAACATGAGGGGAGAGGTCACCAGCGTGCGCCAGGTAAAGTGTAAGAGAGGTCACCAAAAAATGGTGGTGCAATATGAACAGTTATAGAGAGTTATAAGTATAGCCTCATTCAGAGTAGACTGGACAGACTCAACAGCTGAATGAAAACAAAATTCACATGCAAGAGAACCACAAAGGAGCGTGGTTGTGCTGTCAGTGTACAGAACTCAATAAAATGTCAATTATTTTCTTTCCATACTTTGTTTGAAAAATATTTACTTAATTCTATGAAATTTTAATAGTAATAATATATTATTATTATTACCATGTGAACTAAATTTGACACCTTATTTTTTTCTATTTTTTAGTTTTAGATGCTTCAATTTCTTTTCCCACCTCCTGCACACATTGAAAGCACTCTTTTTATGAGAATTTCTCCTTATTAACCATGAGATTGTCTTCATCAGGTTCAGAATATTCTGCCTTTTTGAAACTCTCTCTAAAAATATTTATTCTAGGAATCCAAACCAGGTAATTTTCTTCCACATTTTCTCATAAATTGTTTGATACATCTATCATGGAAACTAATGTGAAAATTCCATGAGCTTTCCTGGGACTAAATTCAGATATTTGTATGGCTGTGTGGTGATGGACAAAGAGCAAAACCAGAAGAAGCATAAATAGAACATATTTAGTTTGTGAAAATGTTGGCTAGCTGTAAAAGTTCAGGAATCTTTTAGCCTGGGAATTGTATTTGGGCATAATTTTCAGAGGGAAAACACTAGATTATTCCATTTAAGCCTTCTGACACATATATTTCCCTCTATCATTTTGGTACTATTTTATATTAAAACCTAACTTAGAATTAAAATTAAAGCAGCAGTGTAAGAAAGCAGAATGCTGTTTTAAAACAAGTACATAAATTCAAGGTCGGTCTGGTTAGGGAAAGGAATGCTTTCCAGAAGAAAGAATGTGTCCTATCTCGCTAAACCCCATACAAATCTGATCCAAACCCTAATACTCTTCTTGGTTAGAACTACCTTTGTGTGATGAATTAGGCCAGTTGGGCTACATCTAGATGCAAAGGATCTACCCACACAGATCCAGTCGTGAGACTGAGATCTTTGTTGTAGAGATTATGAAGAGATGCAAGTATTACAGCACTAGTTTTTGTTGCCTGCTCAGCCAAAGTAAAGCGTCTAGATACAGGCAACATATTTCAAGGGAGATATGAATAAATCCAAGGCCAAAAAATTAATTTATGATGAATGACTGAGCAAATTAGACATCAGGTTAGAGATGAAGGGCTACTGTGCTGCTCTTCAGAAGAGAGGGCACTAAATTTTCAGACAGAGATAATCTTTTCTTCCAAGTCCACTATGGCTAAAACAAGTTTAGTTTTTCTTTTGGAGGGATTATACAATTCTATTACATCATGTTGTCAAAGGTTGTCTAGGGCCACATCTTGCCACAGTCCTAGCTTAACCATAGGCCTAATTACCCATTCAACTACTCTCCACTGTTTTTTTCCAAAGCTATCCTGAGGTCTTTCATCTGCAACCAGTGGGTATAAAGACATCATAACTGTCCTCCACAGCATGAAAACAGCAGGAAATCAGCTAATATATTTCTTGTAAATGGCAAGTAAATTCATTTTTTAAAGCTCAAATTAAATAAAAGAAACGGTATAAATCACCTTTATCTTTGAGAAAAGAGTATGAGAGGTAAGAGTTAAGGAAAAAGAGCAAACACAAATGATGAGATTTTCCCTTCCACCCTTTCAACATCAATGAATATTTTATTGAATTCTGGAAGGCATAAGGGAAGATTCTTTTTTTATTCTAATGAAAGGAATTTTCAATGGGATTTAATATATTTATTCTAGGAGTAGCGCTTATTATAACTGCTTCATTTTCTAGTAAAATTTGTTAACGGCTACAAAACCAGGTCCTCTTTACATTATAAAGTGAAGGTGACTATTTGGGGACTATTCTGTTCAGCTGCCTTACTGTCTAGGTGCCTGGTCTGAGAGGGTCATATCTTTGCCAGTGTAACCATCTTTTGCTAGCGTTAGTTCCAGTGAAATCAAAAGAAGGCATTGGATAGCTCTAGCTGCAGACTAGATGAAGGGTTGCATAGATTCTTGGAACCTGCATAACTCGAGAGGCACAGCAGATTCCAGGCCCTGGACCATTCTCTTAACTGTTATATTATGGTTTTAAAGAGTCAAAAAAAGAAAGATAACTATGCTGAGAGCACACTTTTTTTCCTTTTCTTTTTTTTTTTTTTTGAACCATTTGTATGCAGACCCCCTCCAGGAAACAATTTAAAGCTCGTACTTTCGATCGTGCTGTTTATTTCCTTAAAACAACTGTTTGTTCTTGCACTAAATTCAACAAAGGCTCATGAGTCACTAACTTCGAAATTGATTGGGCTTTCTGGAGCAAGCCCCCTATGTATTTCTTCATTTGCTGAAAGGACACATGCTCACAAGGTTTTCAGTGCTTCTGGTAGCCCAGGGGAGAGCTCTTTAATTGGTGAGTGTACCAAAAAAAAAAAAAAAAAAAAAAAAAAAAAAAAAGAGAAAGATTCCCTTGTAAGAAACTTCTCCTCTGCGGAAGCTATGCTTTATTCTTTTATCACCTGGGTTGAGCCTGTAAGCCACTGAGAACCTTTAATTCCCTACTGAAATCTGTGGGGGCTGCTAGACGTTCTTCACCACCAATTTGTTTCAAAAGGAATTTGGGGAGCTTGGAACTTCAGAGGGCTGAGCCGTTGTTGAACTGATCAGCTATGGTCCAGAGCAGAAGGTCCTCACCTGGGGGGAAACTGTCACTGCTCTGGTACTGCAGACCACCTGATCAGGGTAAGGAAGTAAGTAAAGCCTTTTTTATCCAACTCAAGAAAGTCTCTGCATTACAGATCCTGGTTCTTATAGGGAATTTTAACTTCCGGACATCTGTTAAAAGCAAAACATCACGGGATGAGGGCAGTCAGCAAGATTTCCAGATGGCAAATGGGGATAAATTCTTGATACAGGTACTGAATGGGCCAAACAGGTGACACACATCAGGCTCTGCTAGTCATTGATAAGGAAGAATCAACTGGACATGTGGTAATTTATGAAAGCCCTGTCTGTGGTGGCCATGAAATAGTGGAGTTCAATATCATTAAGCGAGTGAGGAAGGAGGGACCAGTTGATAAATTCAAGGGCAGAGCTGCCTTCTGTGGGGACCTAGGCAGGCTGTAGGAATGGGCAGATAAAAACATTATGAAATTCACTGAGGACAAGTGCAGGGTCCCGCACACAGGAAGAATGAATCCTCTGCAGCAATGCAGGCTGGTACTTCACTGAGGGGAGCAGCTTTGCTGAAAAGACCCTGGGGTGCTAGCAGACAGCAAGCTGAGCATAAGCCAGCAACGTGCCCTGGCAGCAAAGAGGGCCAACAACATCCTGAGGTGTATGATTGGAATAATAGCCAGAAGGTGGAGAGAAATTATCATCTCCCTTTACTCAGCACTTCTTTGACTACAACACATCACATTCCACTTCAGGCTCCCAAATACAGGAAAGACGTGAATAAACTGGAGTGGGTTTAACGGAAGGCCACCAAGATGATCAGGGACTGGAGCACTCGCCCCATGAGAAGAAGCTGAGGAACCAGGGCTGGTTGAGCCTCGGGCAGACATGGCTTCAAGAGGAACTAACAGTAGCTCCCCAGCACCTCTGGGAAGGTCAGCAAGAAGATGGAGCTGGGCACTTCAAAGCACGACATGGTGCGAGGGTAAGACGATAGGCAGAAGCTGAAATGCAAGGTTCACATTGTATATGAAAAAAATCCTTTTTCCCACAAGGACAGTCAGGCACTGGACCAGGTTGCCCAAAAAGTTTTGCTGACTCTGCCCTTGGAGGTTTTCAGGATCCCACTGGATAAAGCCCTGAACAACTTGGTTTGACTTCACAGCTGACCCTACTCTGAACAGGATATTGGATTACAGACCTCCTGACATCCCTTCCAGATTGAATTTTCCTGTGGTCCTAAAACTCCTCTTGGTTTTAGAGAACAACAGTGAAGTTTACCAGCTGCTGGATAGAATCTGCTCTAAAATTCTGGGATAGGTGGGACAAAAAGAGTTTAATAGCCTTAGCTAAATATTAGAACCCTTAAGTGATGTTATTCTTCGGGTTTTTGTTTTAAATTTGTCCTCAGAATAATTTTTATCTCCGGAGGGAAAAGAAGAAAGAGCACACTAATGACCTTTATGTTTTGAAAGAGGTGAGTAAAAAGTTATTAAACTGCAGTCAGGTAAAGATCTTTGCACAGCCAGACAGGGAAATATTTGCAGAGACTACAAGGTGGGCTTTGGGCAGGAAATGGTTTGGATTCATAAAAGTGGAAAGCGTTTAGCTAAATATTTACCTTGTATGCAGCTTGGAGTGGTCAAGTGAAAACAGAAGGTCTGTATGTGACATTTGCAGATATCTCCAGATAATACTAAATATAGGTAGGAGTTTGCCTTTGGGAAAGGGGCCTTTACACTGACATAACATTACTTTTAGAATTTACTTCTGACTCCCACAACATATGTAATACAAGTGCTTTGCAGTAACAGAATATGAGACTCAGCTATGTGAACATAGTTATTTATACAACCATACAGTATATTTTAAAATAGCACTGTGACAGTTAATGAGAATTTCTGAAATGACCAGGAAATATATTAACACTTGAACTCGTGGATGCCACTAAAATGAGCAAGAAGCAGCTTTGCTGTCATATAATAATATCAGAATATCTGAATGCTGTTTTAACTATGTGGAGATTGGAAGGGTACTCTGATAACCTGAGTTTCTAAAGGAAGTGAATTTGCATTCAGTCAATAACTATAATAATTATAAAACATACATAATAGCTAAATTCACAATCTTTAATGTGTTTATCCACAAAAAACCCACCCTTTAATGCAAAAAGTATAGTTATGCCCCCTTACCAGTAAAAAACTGAGTCAACAGGACTCGAAGACTTCATCTTGAATGACATATATGAGAAATTTTGAAGTGGTCTTTGGGACTAAAATTAAACAAAATCCACTCCAATCCTTGAGGCTACTAAGTACCTTTATAAAATTGGCCAAACACTGAATGTATATGGCAATGCATAGGTAACGTTGACCTGCTAGATCAGCATTATAACTTAGCATTACAACATAAGCTAGTATTGTAACTGCTCTGACCGTCCAAAATTCCCAAAGTCCTGGACAGGTGGAATATTGCTGGCTAGACAATAGCTCAGGGCACCCTCACAGAGGAGGATGCAAAAGTTCAAAAGATTTTTCTTGATCACACCCTTCCTTTCTATCATTAACAGCTGAGATCGCTGATCAACTGGGGAAGCACTTGTCTGTGGGGCCTCAACCTGCTTCCTATAGATCCCCATCAGCTTTGGACCTTATCCTCAACTCAGCCACTGCGTACGTGTGTGTCTCCTGCTGCCTGCTCACCATTAGGCATGGGGTGCTCCAGTGGAGGGGTCTAGAGCCATGTGCCACCTGAGACACCCGCAGGGTCCGTGAGCTCCAACACAGAAACTGCAGACAGCTTCAGAACTGGGTCCTTCTCAAAGTGGGAAATAATTCTAATGCTCTGAAGCAAATTGTTCAGCACAAAACTTTTGCTGGAAGGGCCTGGTTTTCACTGGTGACTTTAGGAAGAACGTGGTTATTTCATACAGGCCCTAACAGTGGGATTCAGTTCAAAACGACTAATTTATCTGACTGTATTTATATGCAAAAGGCCAGCTGAGCCCAGCTCAGTTGCCCATGTATGTACCTGCCTGGTACCACTTTAAATGTCCTGTGGTATCCTAAAAGCTGCACAGGACTGCAAAATAAATGCTGCAGGACCTAGGGGAGATATGCACCCATTAGGTCAGCGTATGAAGGCCAGGACTTACACCTCAGAGTGCCTGTCATGGCACAAGGAGCTTGCATTTTCCCAGCTAAGACAAGCCCACTGACTGGAAAGGAAGTAAGGGCATCTGGCACTCACCTAGACTCCTGCCTCCAGGTGACAAATTTTCGTCCCACCTTAACCTCAAACCAGATTCCAACCCATATTCTTAGATGGCTGAAGTGACGTAAGAGGTTGGATTCAGTTGCCTAAAGAAAGGATTTGGTGCCATTTTAGGCACTATGAGTTGTCTTGCATAGTTTCTACCTGCCACTGATGATCCGATTCAAATGACACCAGGGCATCTCAAATGATGCCAAGATCCTTATGTTTATTTAATCCCACCCAAGATGGCATCCAAGATCTAGATCTAGTAAACATTCAATGTTTTAAAAGAATTAGGGAGAGAACCAGGTTATTTGATGGATTTGTTGCTAAAAGCAGTGAGGAGTGAAGGTGGAGAAGGGAAAGGGATGAAAGGAAGGAATTATGATCTCAAACATTTTTTGTAAGCTTTGAGTAAGCATTCAAGGTTTTCGGTGTTTATTTGCAACAAACATCCAAAGCTCCTTAGCTATACCTTGAAATTTCTGTTGTTAGCAATCCTTATTTTCCTTTTTGACCTTCACAATGACTGTTAACTGCTAGATAGACCTAATAGGGTCAATAGAGTACAGTTATTACACCTGAAGTTATCAGTAGTTATCTGAAGTTATCTTGCTGCTCAGCAAGACAGCCTATACTCCGTGTTTTAGAAAAGACAATAATTTGACTGACATATATATTGAGTTGTTAATGATAACAATATAGCAACGTTGATAGCAATCAAAAGAAAGAGGAATGAAAACAATCCTTTTTAGCAGAATAATGTTTAATAACTTACACATTGAGATAGGTCTTTTTTATTTCTTTTCCTGATATTCCTTTGTGGATGTGCTGTATCTGCAGTATTTGATTAACTGACAGTAAATCTAATTATGCAATACTTACAATGTCTGATTTACCTTTACTTTCAGCTAATTGGTCAATTAGCTTGATTCAGGGAATAATCAGTTTACAGTGCTGAGCACACAAATGGGATTGGGCAAAGGGAGGACAAAAGTACTGAGCAAATGGTGGTATACAGATTTATTCGTAACACTTCTTCTGAAGAAATGTTGTAGTGGCACCTGCTAGATTTGAATCCTTATTTATTAAATATCAAATCAAGTTCTCAATACATTAAAAACCTACTAAATTCAACTCCTCCCCCCTCCCCACTGCTTTCCATGTATTACTTAGGTGATGGAAAAACTGCTATAGGTCATGTTTAGCCAGGTAGGTATGCCAAGCCTATATAATTTTTTCATTCATGGAAGAGTCCGAAGCAATGTGGAGTTTACCTACTATTTTTACACTGCCAAACAAACACGCTGAATACCTGAAAGTAGCTGAATCTCCAGTGAATACAAGACCCTTAACAGAATTGGTTATCCGATTTATTTGATTGCACACTAAACATACTCAGAGTTCTTACAAAGGGGTGCTATTAGACAAGTTCCTATTATGACGATCGGCAAGAGCTCAATTTTCTGCATTCTGCAAATTTTAGCTCTGTATAAATCCAGGGCAGTTGAATATTTTTCTTCTCTGTGTGATAGTTTTCCTCTCCCTCACTCATTGCAGAATAAGGAATTGTAATTGCAACCTTTTAGCTGCTGGCAAATACTATTGCATGCTGCTGAAAGCTTCCCATTGTCTAACAGAATTTAATCAATTAATATTTTTATGGTTGATTGTACTCCTATTTACACCCCACTTTAGGGACTGGTTAGTTATTTTTTACATCATCATCATTATTACTATATTTAATAATTTAAGAAATCAGTCATTTCACCACTGACTTTGCAATCAGTTTTTGCACAGACACCTGTTTTTCATGATCTAGCTGTTGGGTAATAACCTTGTAGAACTGCAGTTCAGTAAGATAAAGAAACTCTGTATTAAGTGAAATATTTGAAGAGATCCTGACATTAATGGTCTGGACACTTCAAGCAAGTTTCTGGTGCTGTTTTAAGCGGATGACTGATTTCAGGAAAAAAATTAAAAAAACTTTTTCTCCTCTGAAAAGTATTCATGC
>NW_009260493.1:495021-498136 GCF_000687185.1 Egretta garzetta
GGTATATATTACATGCTATCATTAGTGGCTGAGTAGATAAACTGCTCTGTTTTGGCAGCTCCAGAGTTCCTACAGCCTGGCTGGCAAAAAGAAAGTAGTCTGTCCTGTGTTATGTTAGAAGTGCATAGTATTTTAGAAACAGTGTTTGGACAGCCAAGCAGCAGAATTATATAGCTACTGCTCTGTTTTAATCGTATCAGTAATTTGAGACAATTATACCATGACCTGTGTATCATCGTGTTATCTGTTGCAGTAAAATTTGATTAAAAAACTGCGCTCAGATTTACCAGTCTTTGCTGCAGGTTTTCTGCTATTTACTTAAATGCTGCTTTTTACATTTTTTTTTTTTTTAAATTTAGGAATGCTTTGAAAATTTCATTCTAATAACAAAGCACTTGGACTTCCAAAGCCTGCCTCCCTAATGGCTTGACTGAATCCTTTTTAAGTAAGCGGGAGTCTTCCCAATCCTTTCGTTTGGGATTGGATTGGATCGTATGATAGGGTATATGTTTTACTGCCTTCTTGTTAATATATTATTATTTTTTAAAAAATGTACATGGTCAGCATTAACTCTTATGAATTCAGCAATAAAAAGTAATTTCCATACAAGTAATTCCATGTAGGATAAAGGACAATGTTCTCCTCTCAACTTGGTCCTGAAGAGCAACTACTGTTCTTCTACAGAGGACCTTTTCACTTGGCAGAAGTGACTGCACTTTTTTATTCTGTAACATTAAAGATGAAAAAGAAGACTGTGTCCTTTATCAGCCTTTCAAATGCAAACATGGTTACTACCACCTTTTTTGTTTGTAAAGGTAATCAATACGTAAGTGTAGGTATTCATCATATCTAACAAAAATTCCTATCTTTTTCTTACAGATGATCACAACATTGCTGTCCTTTACAGAATGATATATCATTAGTTTTTACATTTGATAGGACTGTTCTGCTAGGTGCTGATAGTCAGTGTACTAAGTGTCGTTCAGAAGTACATAGAATAAAAAGACACTCTTCAATCCCAGACAATACAGATAAATTGATAAGTGATCTCAGTGTACCTAATTCTTACCTACTGAGGATTTGGGGATACTTTAAGGTAGGGTATGCTATAAGGTTTACTTTCTTACTGTTTTCTACAAAAATAAACAAAAGTAGTAACGAAAAAAGAGTAGTGAAATAAGATGCAGAAGAAGTGATTATAAAAAGTTGTTAAAAAATAAAATAGCCACACTGCTATGTAATTAAAACAAATACTGAGACTACTACCTTTTTCCATAATAGGGGCAGTGCTCACTAGCTGCATATATGTTAACCTTTTGCTTTGGAACAGTGGTGCAATTCTGAAACACATCTTCCAGTCATCCTGACTTGATGGGCATTGGTTCAGTTCAAAGACCAGCTTTGGTGCACACAAACAAAATTCCTTTTCTGAAATCTATGTATGAAGAGTCACACCACCTTCTCACCAAAGAGAAACTACATTGGGAAGATTTATTCCAACTCCACCCCCATCCCTAATAGAAAGACAAAAGCCCTTGCATCTTGTACATGATGAAAGTTTGGTCTAAGGGATGTGGCCAGTCCTACTATGAAAGAACATCCCTTCTCAGACTCTCCATATGGTAGACATAAATTATAACCGAGCTGCTGTGCCAAATTGCTTGCTAAGGTAAGCCTAAGAAATATCTTTATTTTACAGTGACCTACTTTCTGAGTAGTGAAAGGTCTAGAATTCGTAATTTTTTCCAACAAGAAATAAGGAACTGAAATGAACTGTAGGAAAATGCGTTTAATGAACTCAAAACAAGATTCAATTTATGGTTCCTCAAAAAATACGGATGACAATTCACAGCTGAAATGGATTTATACTCTACCCAAACTCTTCTGCTTTTCTCCATCTCCATTTCCAGTAAAATGTTGTTAAGACCTACATTTTTAAACAATACATGGAATCCTCAGAGATGAGATGAATGAAACATAAAGCTCTGTATCACCTGACTGAATTATTCGTATTCAAGCTATAGGGAAGCATTTCAGGTTCTCTGTCTCCAGCATGGCTGCACATTCATGCAAAGTTTTTTTAGCTACAGTAAGAATTAGAAAACCCTGCTGTGAAGCTGCTAACAGAAAAGGCATTCTGCATTCTCCACTCATTTGTCAGCAATGCAATACATCTGAAGTATAGCCACCATCTAAAGAGACAGCAAAAATGGATTAAAGAGCCTGAGTTTTATAAAATTGTACTGTGTCACTGCTACATCATCACTGTAATAAATACTGGACAGGATGATCTTGCCATTATTAGAGCCATATTTTCAGTGAACATATATACAGATGCTCCAGTTTGAAACGTGCTACCACAGCTTTGACTCATGGCTATTATTGCCGCTTTCCTTTCCTACTCTATGTGAGACAAACACAACAGAAATTCTGCTGTTCAACACCTTCTTTAAAGCTACAGGTAAGACTTTCCTGTGTTAAAAGATGTACCAGTTTAAAAGATGTACCAGCCTAACTTAACTTCTGTTACTTGAAAAAATAACTTGGTTATGCACACACAAAGCCTGTATGGATACATGTATTTAAATTTCAGACTAGTTTACATCAATTCATTTTAAATAAAGAAATTTTAAATAAAGACCTTCCTATCTGTCTTGTTGTGACTAGATTAAGACTATCGCTAAGAGCACTATCTTGTTTGAAGTCATAGCATAAAGTCAAACCTTTATTTAGATTGGCTCAACTCTGAATAGAGCTGCAAGTTATGTTTTAATAGCTTTTATATGTCTGTGGCACATTTTCCCACTTCTTGCAGACCTAACATTAACTACATACACTGAAGAGCTGCCACACTTTGTATAGCAGTGCCAAATGGAAACTACCAACATGATTTCTAGCTCCTGCCAGAAACCAAACTGCACCCAGCATGCACAGAGGGTAAAGAAGGAGATGTGCCATGCTTTGAAGACCACAAAATAATTTGCCATGTCCTTGCACATGGTCACATTCTCGTTACATGCTCCCAGGCTTGTGTTTGTTGAACTGGGGACTCAGACCAGACTTGCTTAAGGTGCTTGCCCTTAGGTTGTCCTGCTCTATTGCTTTCCCTTTCCCT
>NW_009260493.1:498174-509338 GCF_000687185.1 Egretta garzetta
TTCTGAGTTCTTCTGTGTATGCTGAGGATTGCTATGAAAGGAGCATTCAGAGTTTGCCTATTTCAAAGGAGAGTGATGCACATTTTCTATTTCTCCAGAAGTATTTGGGAAAAATTCAATGAGAGCTTTCTTTTTTTTTTCTGCTTTCCAGAAATATTGTTTGTAAGAAGAAAATGATTCAACTTATTTTAGGTATTTATCCAGAATTTCAGAGTTTGAGAAAACCACCTTTGAGTTGAAAACTCAAGATGCTCATTATCTAATTTGCTGTAAGTCAATTGGTTGCAGTTAAAATAAGTTTTCCATTACTTCTTCATCCAATACCGTTTCCAGAGCTACTTGCTAATCTAATTGACAACAGTATAATGACTACAGTAATCACCACATTTCACTCACCATGTTTCAACAGTTCAATTTTTATCTCATGGTTGCCTTTCCTTTTTCCCCTTGGGCTTATCTGTTTTTTGACATGGGAACATCTGTGGTCTTCAGTATTTCTTGAAGAGACAATCTTCAATATTCTTCAAGGTATAACAATATGTCATATCTTTCAATCCACCAGCATCATTCCTTGTTCTGGATGCTGAAAATAAACTCTTTAATGATCTGGTTCTTACTAGCTCACAATATATAGTCAGACACTTCAGCGAAGCAATGATCTTTTCACCAAGCTTAAAGTAGCTTGGCACAGACATCTTTTAGTGCATATACCCTAAGATACCATGAAAAAATAATCAGGTATACACTTCACAGCTGGAATTGTTAGCTATCTAAAATGTAGTAGGTAAGATAAAAATGCATTGGGCGTAATTTTTAAGGGAGCTCAGCACCTTGAAGAGTCAGGCTGTATGTTGCTTTATTTTAGTTATTTAACATTATCATGAAGTAACATGAAGAAACGAAAAATGGGGATAGCATTGAAAGAAGCAGTCACAAGATCTAGGTTGTGCCTATTATAGATTAGTTAGCTCTTCTGTTTTCATTCTGGTCAAGAAGCCTGCCAAAGAAAGAAGATGTTACCTGGGCTTTTTGTGACTGTAATCAACAGGATCAATTAACTAGTCAAGTTGCAGGTGTAAAGAAGGCAATTCTATTTAAACTCAAATAGATATTTCTTTTCCTGTTTTGTACAGGCTTGAGCTACAATTTGGCTTTTATCCTCCTCCATATTTCCATGAGTTTTTGGACCAAACTTTCCTAAGTCCGGTGCAGTAGCATGACATATTTAGCTTAGCTTTCTTATTCAGTGTAAAATGACAGACTACAAAGAAAATATAGGATCACTGCAATTTTTCAGACAAGGATGCCACTTATGTGCATTGCTTCCATCTTCCTCACTATCTGGTATTGAAAATGAGTCTGTGTCGTAGCAGGTTTCATTTCAGATAATAAGGGAAGTTAATAATTAGGTGGTGCTCCTGGATTCACTGAATCCAACCTTTGTTAAGCACCAGTTTCCTGTATATTAATAGATTTGAAATTATTCAGGAAATTGCTTGAAAATGACAGAGTCACTGAACATTATTTTAATGTCAAATGACTTGAACAATTATGTTGGAGACATCCAGAACACAGAGGTCAATGCTGCACTGCAGTGTGGCAGCCGGCGTACCTCGGGACCTGAAGACAGTCAACTCCAGTCTGAAATATCTTACCACTGGCAAAGATAAAATGGACCGCAGCAAGGAAATCTTCTTTAAAAAATCTATAATAATATCATGTTAGTATATCTTAAATGTTCTTCCAAATTCCGTCCAGGTTCATGTGTGGTAGAGGAGTGATCTGACTGCTGCGTTTAAGGCCATACTTAAATCCGCTGGTAGAAAGGATTCCTCTCTTTCATACACAGGCAGGCTTTTCTGTTTGAGTATTCATGAGTCTCCTTCATGTCCTGCCATAAAGTAAAAAAAAAAAAAAAAAAGAAAAAGAAAAAAAGATGCTTAGCCATCAAAATAAATTACCGAGTGATATTAATAATATCAAAAGTTCTCAGCACAATACCAGTTCCCACAGACTTATGTAAAATGCAGCTTACATTTCAAATTTACTGATTGGTAGTAGCTGAGGAACCAGTTTGTTAACTTCAATATTAGTTTTAATTCGGCTATATGAATTAACCACTAATTAACTCTGAAGAAGTAGGAAATGTAACAGCCTAATATGCCAACATGTGGATTTCATCTTCTGAAAAACCTAATCCACTGTGACTGTTTTGCAACAAAAAATAACATAAATAGGAACTCAAACAGTGAAGTCATAGACTTACCCAAGTCTCCAAGTAGTATCACTCATATTTCAAATCACTTTTCCTAGCCTGGAAGAGGACTCATAGGCTTGTATGGAAGAAAAAGCATTTTGGTTTTTGGTCATATATGAGAAGGTAAAAGCTAATGTACTTCCATTCGCACATACTTATTGAAAATGTGTTTCAACATTTTTTACTTTACATAGTTGATATCAGAGAAAGCTTCTTTTGTGCAGCATATTTTTCTCAGCTACTTGGCCACAGAATTCAGGATGTGTGTGTAGTTCAGCCTACATCATTTAAATGTAGCAGCCACATTGCTGATATCTTGAAAGCTTTTATCACTTCAGCAGATCACTTTCAGTAGTACAGTTGCAACTGGATGATCGTTACAAAGACATTATCTGAAACGTAAACATACAGAATCCCATAGACTTGTGTGACAGGTAGGAACTTACTTGTGGAACTGGGCAGTCTTCCTAACCTGAGAGATCAATCCTAAATCCTGGCAATGCAGAGGAAGTGATGTCATTTTTGTCCAGACTCATTGCTTTGTTCAGAAGTGGAAGAGTTTTGCTACTCTAATGTCTTCTATTAGCCTTAAGTTTGCCTTCAGAATAGGAAGTAAGAATGCAGTTGCCCCTTCTATGAAACATTAAAACACTATTTAGCTTTGTCTAAAATTCTGCCTAGCTTTGGAGACTCATTTTCAATGGTCTGTAATTAAATAAAATGTCTTTGTTGCAATGTGTTATAACTATGTGATACCATGGTACATTTACATACCATTGTTTTACATATTATTTATAACGTACTCTGGTAATCAGTTTGAATTCTGCATTTTTCTTTGCTCTCCTCCCAGTTGTTTTGCATGTTTAAAAATAAGCAGCGTGTATACATCTCAAAACAGCTGCTGAACTTAATGAAGACCAGGGCTACTACAATTGTAGCATCTTTTCATTCCAAGCAGATACTGTATGCAGAGTAGAAGGAAAACAGATTAAGTTACTGAAACATGTGCAAAAGATCTATTATACCCAGCATCTGTACCAGTATAAAAAAATACACTCGCTTAGATTTGCAGTTGGTGAAAACTGGCATAACTGATGAGAATTCGCCTGTCTTGAGCAATTTCTTTGCAGCATGGCTTTGGACATTCAAGTTTCTTGATTTCTTAAGCAACTGTTTTAAATATGAAGAAAGGAGTTTCTTCATATCAGCTGCTGCTCACAGACCTGGGTGATCCCAACAGGACTGAAGCAACGTGCCTAAAAGCCGGACAGGGAGACCTGTACCAGTGACTCATCATAGGATCCCTTGGGCAAGTTTCTTGTCTTCCAGTTTACCCATGTGGAAGATCAAGCAGAACAAGAAAAGGGAGAAAGACCTCAGTTAAATTCTCTATCTGAACTGAGCATTTAGCGTGTGTATCACAAATACAAATCTCTGCAAATTTGGGGGGGTGGGGGTGGGGTTGCCTCCAAATGGAGCCAAATAGTATCTATTTGTTTCATTTGTGAATGGGTTTTATTGCAAGTTTGCCAGGACATGTTCTTCCCCTTCTCCCCACCACCTTTTCTCAGTCAGAGGGATTTGAAGAAAGCTGTCTATATGTGGAAATCACAGAAAAAATACTGCTGCTTCAGTTTCTTGGGAGCTGCAATGTTCCTTTAAGTCACTGAAGTATTCACAAGGCAGAATTTACATGAGAAACAGGATTTGATCTTTCAAAGTCAAGATAAAAATATACATTATATAAAAATAGTACCATAAAATAGGTCTTCTATAAAAGACTGTAATTACTGGCCTAGGACAATACGCTTGAAGATGTAATATAGGCAAGGCTAAGATTCTTATTAAAAGTTGACGTTGGCTGTTCATGGTCAGAATTCACATGTCTGTGCCACATTTCGGATGTGTATACTTTGTATCAATGAATCAATGGGAAACGTTGATCAAAGCAGAAAAAAAAAAACCAAAACCAACCCCAAAAATCAGTCCATTTGAATATACTATATTCTTATATTTTAAATAGTATTTGAAGGAGATATGATTTCTGTATAATTTTTATTTAGCATTTATGCTCTAACACTGTCTAGAAGGCCTAATCCAGATTAGAAACTGATGTGAAACACTGATAAGTATGTATTGCTGAAAATAAAGTGAAAAAAACCAAAGCTAAAC
Organism: Egretta garzetta; assembly: GCF_000687185.1. Taxonomy (NCBI): domain Eukaryota; kingdom Metazoa; phylum Chordata; class Aves; order Pelecaniformes; family Ardeidae; genus Egretta; species Egretta garzetta. The sequence goes on from NW_009260493.1 coordinate 502,604, forward strand.
ATTTTTAATTTTTAAGGTAAAGGAAATGCAACAAAAGACCCAATTAAGTAAGCAGTCTGCTCCAAAATGCTGAATGTTCACTATGTTTTACTGAAGCTGCATCAGATCAGGGTTTTTCTCTGGTTATTCTCAGAAAACACTCCATCCCTCCAGTTCACTGCTCATGTTCTCACAAATGACAGGTCCTTCTCCCAACTCTGCATGTCTAGCAAGGCACACTGACGGTGCTTGCAAAGAAATGAATCCTAGTACCTTCATATCGCAGAGACTCCAGGGGAGCTTTGGACAGAATTCCTTCAGTGCGAGATTGCACCGAGGACCTGAGAGCTTCCGACTCCCCTTCCCCAGGAGAACTTCCTCTCTTTGACAGTTATCATCTTTACTCATATATTTCTAATATTTTTTCCCCTTACCATGGTCTTTAGTTTTAAATTCTTTCTACTGAGGTCTTGCACTAACATTAAGGAGTCCAATAAATTACAATTAATGTATAAAAGTCCATAACACAAATCTGACCCAGAGCTTTCTTTCACTCGGGGTTTTCTTTCATTTAATATCCCCTTGACACCTGATGGGAAACCCTGAGAGATGCCCTGATGCTGCAGCAACAAGAATTTTATAAAAACATTAAAATTGCTACAGTTGCAGTTCAGAGTATGTGATTTCTTCTTGCTTTGTTACAGCTCAAGTCAATCATGTTGCATATGAAACACAATCTATACTCTTAGTTTTCAGCATATCAGTAACTATGTAACCTTACACAGTTACATGCTATATAGTAAAGTGGTTATGCTCAGCTTGCTGTTCAAACATTCTTTTAAACATCTGCTTCTCCGTGCAGGAGGAAAAATGATTATAAGCTTGCAGCAAACAGGTATAGTGTGTTAGGTATAATTAGCTAAGATATAGAGCCTGAGCTTGATAGACCCCAGCAACAGCCACATGAAAGACAAAGAAAAATATCTTTCTTTTTTGGACACAACTGACTACATTTCCATCTTCAAATGCTTACAGATGTTCTTACTGAGCAGGGCCACTGGCATCAGTTGATAGAGACAAAGGCCTGAAAAGCAAGTGACAATGTGCATCATGTAGTTCGCTGTATTCTCTTTTTTCCATCAAAAGTTACATTTTCTACAATAAAAGAATTAATTGGCAATGTTTGGACAACCAAACTCACATGATTGTCGGTTGGTTAACCAGTATGTCTGCAAACAATACTCATTTTGGTCCTTTTTTTACATCAATGAAAGATTGCCCTTTTGAAAAAACAAAGATTTGAAACGATCATAAACTCTAGAGAATGTACTTAGTGCCTCTTGCCACAGGTGAGCTGAAAGGAAAGAGTTGGTTAAGCCACAGGACAGTGATTCCTTGAGGTCACCTGTCAGATCCTGCAGCAGGAACAGGTTGTGTCCATATTGCTAAATAAAATAGAGCTAGAGAAAACATTTAAACACCAGATCTCTGATTGCCCATACGGCTTACTTCTTAAATTATTCTGCAAATTATTTCCCTTCAGGACGTACTTACATGCCAAAGAATTCAAATGCTGTCAGTCTGTCTGCATGGCAAGGAAAGGCCAGGCAAACTCTAAAGCCTGTATTCTTGATCTGAAAACCTTGTGTAAACTTTTCAAATTTGCCAGCGCAGCCTCTCAAATGCTAGACCTAAGAAAAACCTCATGAGCTATCTGGCATGCTCTGTGGGGCACCAAAACAAAATTTTACAACCTGGTGGGTCTCTATGCGCATGCGATCTCACAGAGATATATGCAGTACTGTATGCCAGATATTTAAAAATAGTGGTTAATGTAGTTAACATTTTGGGGATTGCAAGGAACAACTGATAAATTTCTAAGTAAAGATAATGCATTTCAGAAAATGTATTTATTTATTTACTTTTTCATTGTTATATCAACTTGACCTCAGTATAAGTATGAATGAATATATAAATTCTGACAATAATCTTAGCTACTGGTTAAGAACCCTGAAAGCCAAGAGATACTTTCCCCATTGATTGCATCAATATATTAACATAAAAGAAATTTTATCATTGCCAGGCATTCAAACAATAGTAAATAGTAAAACACTTGCATATGTATGTATAAATTCTAATGACATGCTGTGTCTGGACTGAAAAAAAAATATATTTGAAGTACTTTGTTTTTTGATGTTTCAAACATTTCATATCAGTATTACTTTCCCATGGCATTTATCTGCAATGTGACTTTCATGCATGAGAATTAGAATGTAGGAGAATCTTGTGGTTCCATTTCTAGTTCACTTTCTATTCCAGTCCCAAACATTGTCTGAATACTTCACAGATTGGAGAAAAAGCAAAAAACCATCACAGCATCTCCTGAATGTCTATCTTGTCTTTCATCCATTGTAACCGTAAAAGATTTTGAGCTTTGGGGATATGAATGAGCATCAAATTGAGACAAAGTTCTGAGGCAGACCAGTGGTGGTGTTTGTGGAAGTAAATTTCATCACAGGGCATGTACTTGGCTGCTCCGGCTGCTGCAGACATGGGTATCGGGATATCCTCAGTCCGGGATCCAGGCTGCCATTAGCATGTTACAGATGGGATACTCAGTGTTTACGCTTCAGTTTAGGAATTACCAAAGGGCACTTGCCAGCCCTGTCTTCTAGAGTGCTTTGCTGTAGACAAAACCAAGAAGGCTTCATGAGCTGGGAGATGAAGCAGCTTCCTTGAGAGGTTATAGATCGCAAGAAGAAAATACTTCTTGACCCTGTTCCTCCCAGCACCTTAGAGAGCAAAATCCAAGACTTAAAGTAGCCTGAGAAAGGGAAGCTTTCTACATGACAACCCAAGCTGAGATCTCTTTCCCAGTATGTGCAGTCACAGAGGCAATGAGTGGGCCCTTTATTTGTTCTTTTGTACTGAGCTTTTCATGATAGAATCCCATCTTCAAAGAAGGTGATAAGAAAATGTACAGATATAATAAAACCAATTAAAAAGAAAAATGCATGTATGGTTTTAGCATATATTATTGTTCTCAAGTCAGCAGCTTTTCATGCAGAAAATATTATCAGTTTTGAAGAAAAAGATTGAGTGGAAAGGATCACAAATTGATTTTAAATGGTTCCAAGAACAAAAGGTACTGGGTGGCTGGCTGGATTTTTTTTTTTAAAGCTTACTGAGAATCAGGCAAGATCTAAAAATAAGAAAGATCTAGCTGGATGCAAAACACATACTGTGTTCATGAGATGAATCTCAAAATGAAGTACAATAAAATTATCAGCTAGTAATGAAATAAAGAAAAGAAATATAGATCTGTGCCTGCTGTTCACAATGCGAGAAATTGAATCATGACTGGGTTAAGTGAAACAAATTATTAAATTCCTCCAGAGTACCCTGTGTAGAAACAGTTAAAGGAATGGCATGTGGAGTGTTCTACTGAATGTTTTCCTAGATGAAAGCAACATAACATATATTTACTGTGATGCTATAATATACTAATTGTAATTTGTGAACTAGCTCAGTTTTTTCTGATTTTGAATGCAGATAGCATACCTTTTTGGATTGCAAGTGAAAGATTAAGAAACAGAAGCAACATTTAACAAATAAAGGCCTTCAAGGAGTTCAAAACTAATTTGAACAGTCCCGTTAACAACAGTTTACCTTTGATATGAAAGGATTGAGTCTAGAATATATGTGTGATAATAATACATTACTACCAACACGCTGGCAAACTAAAGAAAGCACCCTTTAGGAACCAAGGTTCACCTGGGCTTTTCCAGGTATTGAACTGTAACATTCTCTTTCATCAAAGGCCTGATGAAGTGCATAGTTGTGGCTGAAAGAGGATATAGCTACCTGAGAAAATCAGGACTGGAATTCAGCCACTCCTTCTCTGAAGGATCATTTGGGGAAATGTCGCAGTTGCGGTTATGTGGGTTTTTTACAACTTTTGTTTATCTCAAGACCACACATGAAAGAAGAGGTGCAATTTCAGCATCCTTGTTGCAGGTGACAATGCCCGATCACAGAAGCTGAGGAGCTGCGTGCAGCCAGCTCTGCCTCCTACCTCTCCTTCCAGCACTGTAACGCAACAAAAACATGTGGCAATGACAGAGACATCCGATAAATCCAATAACATTTGATTTCAGAAGCTCAAAACCAGCTTCTGCAGAGCAAAAATGTTGTTTATTATGTCACTCTGTCTGCAGTGCATAAAGGAAAAGGATTAAAACAGTGACAGGCTTCATAGTCAGCCTGCACCCCAATCTTTCCTGGCCAGTTTCTTTAAGCTTTCTCCACTCAGTCACTTGCTTGGTGAATCTGGCCGCAAACTGCTGCAGCCTTTCACTTGCTCTCAGCATGTTTAAAATCCACTCACTCTCCCATCTGTCTACCTCAGCATCTGTAGGGTTGGGAAATTTGTTTTGATCCTAAATTCAGATACAATGATGCTGCAGGCCACTAGCTTGTTTGGACGCAGGTTGTTGTGCTTCTGGTCCCCACCGTTCTCCAGTGCCACTCGAGGATAAATAGCAGCTCACCTTTGTTCTTTGGAGGACCCGGTGTTTGCAGCAGTTTTGTTTCCTGTTGTTTTTGCACTAACAGCTTCCTCTGATTTAGCTCTGTGCATTCAGGTAGGATAATAGCGAGACAGTCTGAAGTCTGCATATTTATAGGAAATAAAGCAGATATCTTCCTTATTCTGCAGAATATATAATAAAGCAAATAACTAATAAATGCCTAATGGCTTCTTAAGTTTCCAACCTTTGGCATGGCTTACTCAGATTTTTATCCATGTAGGAAGAAAACACTGAATGGAGATTCGTTTTGAAAAGAGAGTTCATTCGGTTTGTATGGATCTCTGTTTTTCTGAAGTGTTCATGTTCTTCAGAAAGCACATTTTCCATATCACTCACTAAGCAAATAAAATAAAGACTCTTGACCCCACACTGTTCTTCAGATGTGAAAAAGAAATGAAATCACACCTCCTCAGTTTTTTGTAATTCAAATTCTTCCCCTGAGGGCAGAGCTTAGGGAGAAAAGGACCTACATACTCTGCTCTCTCCTGCTGATGTTACACATAAGTGAAAGAAGCTCTTTCATTAAAAGCCCACCCAGCATCCATGGAATTGTCTACCTTGTTTTCTTTTTAGGAGTTTTGTTGGTATTTTTTTCAGTGATTAAATCTCAGATTTTTCTCAAAAATCCTACTAAGGAGAAACTAGGAAATAAAATGAAACAACTAAAACAAGAAAAAAAGTCATGTAGTGATTTTTAGTCTCTAGCAAGGAGGGGATCATTGCTCTGATTACTGCAACTGTTCTTCTGGGTAAACAAATAATAGAGCTGTCAATAAAAAGATCAGATGAAAATGTGCTAACAACCTAACTGAGAAACAGCATCCAAGTCAGAAAGAGCCTTGGCATTAATTGTAGCAGAAACAAGTCCAAGGCTGGTAAATTCCTATTGTGCCTTTCTTATAAGCTGCATCTGCAACTTCCCCCATGACTGTTCTAACATGACACTGTCATGAAATGATACGAACTTTAAAGCAAAGACCAAACCTCAGAGTACTAGTATGATTTTCTGTCCTAGCTGTCAAATCTTGGATGGTGAGAGAACTCGTAGAAAAGTTACATGTATGCATAAAGATTTACTTGTTGCTTTTGTCAGTTAGGATGTGAAATCAGATATTGAAGGATGAGTTTTCTTGGGTTGCAGGTTTTCTAATTAGATTACATAAAAATATATGTAACAAATTATAAAAATCAGCAAGTAGACAGCTGAAAAAGGCATGTGTCTTGGATGTGGAAAGGATTATAAATAATCAACCAAAAGCCAAGATTTTTGAAGTTGCCTGAGCTGCAGTAACAAGGCACCTTGTGATGTTTGATCACTCAAAGATGGGCTGGACATCTACCCCAGGGAAGTGCTGATCAGAACATTTCAGTAGTTCTATTTCTTGCCTAGCAGATGGTCTCTAGTCTGCTAGAGGTTAACAGTACCATACCTAAACTCTTAGCAGATAACAAAGAGATCAGTTGCCACAGGAACAGAAACAAAACTCTTAAGACCAATCTTGATAACCCTAGCTATACACTGGTGTAACTTGTGGAGGGGGATTTCCTTCTAATTTCTCTAAGAGTAAATATGGAAATCAAATTCCTTCAGCAATATAATTCAGTGTATCTGAAGTCAGTGAAGGTTCATAAATTTATGCCAGGTGAATATCTGACTTACTTTTTGTCTACAGAAGACAAACAGTGTTTGTAACTTCCTACTTCAAAATGCTTCCTGAAAGTTTTCTGATAAAACCAAATGGTTTTGAATTTTAAACTTATTTGGTTATCAGAAAAGATAGAGGGATAGAAACTGAATCTTCTATTGATGGATTAAAATAAACAGACAAGTAAAGTTAAGCTGTGTATATAGTAAAGCTTCCTAGAAACAACTTCATTTTGGGGCACAGCTGAAGTTTTGCCCTCTGTTTACAAAGATGCAAACTGCCTGTGAATATAAAGGAATCAAAGCTGAGACATTGAAGAAATGGCTATATTAAAATGTACTGAAATGTAGCTTGATGAAATAGTTTGGGAGTTTCTGCTTCATGCGGTGTTAACACACCCTTCTGCAGGCAAATTCCAAACTGGCAACCATGAGACTTAGGTGATGAGACATGAACTGCATGCTTCCCATATAGTTCTGTGTACACATAGAGCCCCCCTCCCCCATACCACCTCTCTTTCC
>NW_009260493.1:509382-523975 GCF_000687185.1 Egretta garzetta
CTGGCTGGTAAGTTGACAATTAAGGTAGTGAGAAAGGGAAAACCTGCCATAAAAGTTTTCTGGAGAAGTTTATGAAATTCAGAACTAGTTGTGGAAGGAAGTACTAAATTTTGGATAGATGGACTAATGTTTGTGCTTGTGATGCTTTGGTGATTTGGCAAGTGGCATCTTCTGTACCAGGCTGTACATCTGGCCTCTCCATCTATTAGAAATGAAGAGAAGCAAAAAGAAAAGGCAGCTTATTTGGGAAGGGCTTCTTAAAAAGAAAGAAAAAACTTTTAAAGCTTTGTTATTTTTTCTTTGGGAAGACAGAAAATCCCCAAAACTAACCTCTGGTACTTGGTTTCTTATTACGTTATACTACCCATTATATTAATTAATTTGCCATCTCTGATGGGCATAGAGGATATGAACTCAGATAAGATGCTGAAAAGTAATTGCTTGCAAATATGTTGTGTGTATTGAAGAGCACAGATATCACAGCTGCTTCCCTCACTCTCCTTTTGTGCAGTTTCACAATGAGCTGACTAAAGGACATGAGGTAAATGTAGGATATAAACTGCATCTCATTTTGGTGGAACAGGGGGACCACAATTTAATATGAAACATCAGCTGGTAAGGGAGACCAGCTGCTGGTGAAGAATGATCACCCAAGCTCTAACTCTACCTTCTACCTTACTAAGTGACTCAACAGCTACAAATACAAAGTACAAGTTGACCTCTTATAGTAAATCCCTTCAACAACAGTATGATTTATACCTAAAAATAAAGGATCAGTTTCTTAGCTTTTCTAAATTATGTTTTACTATCCATCCAATTTTATACAAGTGGAATTAAGTTGTTTGAATTAAGACCGATATCTTCAAATGCATGTGCTGAAACTCTGTTAGCATCCGGTTGGTAACAGCCGCTGATAGGCACTATCTCCACCTTCTACTGTCTACAGTTAGATGAAAAGGGTCTGTTACGAGACAGAAAAGCTGGAAGACTGAGGCCCAAGGCTAACAAGAACCATAGGTTCATAGGAGTTGCAATTTTATTTCTCATGAAGCTCTAGATCGGCACTTTCCGAACACACTGTGCTCAGGTGCTTCACTTAGAGAGAATGTGGACAGTAGGAGCCCCCATAGGAGCCCCCCTGAGCTCTGCGCTTAGCTGCCTGCATGGGCAGAAGGGGATGTGTCTCCCAGCTGCTCTCCTGACAGATTTTATTCTGCATAGCTCTCTGGGGTAGCTTTTGCACCAGGCTCAGAGTTGCTGCACAATGAAGCAGTTTGCAGGACCAGGATTATTCTTTCTTCCCAATATCTGATTCCTCTGGAACCCTTTAGACATGTTACTGTCTCCACTTACCAGTATTTGCAGTTCAATATATTGTAATTTCCCAGGACACTTGAAAGTCACTTTTTGCTTTTTTCAAACAATTATTGATGCTTTATCACCAGAATAAACTGGTGTGTTGTAAGTGACTGTAACTGAATGGGTTGGATGTCTTTACACTCTTATCTTTGAATGTGGAACTCAGCTCAAGTTTGTGAGACTGCAGGCATGCAGACCAAAATACACCCAATGGGACAATGTTTGTTCATGTGTGTGTGTATGCACGCGCGTGCTGTTTTATAGATGACTTTGGAAATGAAAGAATGGATTACATTTTCTAGTCTCCCAGTACTTGTCGTTATCTCAGATGTTACAAAAGCGAATGATTTCATGATTTTCTTTTCCTTCCTGTACCACACGCTTTTTTTCAGCCAAATTGAAACTGTTACTTAACACAGTTTCAAATGTACCAGGGGGAGAGGGGAGCTGGATCTCCTTTGTATTCAACCTGTTCTATACTCAGACCTGTGAATCCCAGAGCATCAGAAATCAGCTTATCCAGCCCAAGCTTTAGTGGGTCCATGGGTGGGACTGACTCTGCCCATCATGGACCTGGGGATATTTCCTCTCTTTGTTCCTTGACCAGGATAACCCTTCTCCCCTCCAGAGGAGGCAAGAGATAAAACAGATTTTAAATAATAAAGAAGATTTTAAATCCTCTGTTTTAAAGATGAAGAAGCAATTGCTGGGAGAGCACTCAGAGACGTGGCCTGGACAAGGGACGAGTAGGACAGGAGGGTGGGCTTGCCTGTGCTAGGCTGTGACATTTCTTTTTTGTCATAGAAAATGCTCTCACATTTGTTACAGACTTTTAGGTACATCTCTTCAGCTAATTAGTTTTTATTGATACAGTTTCTCAATAATTATTGCATAAAGCCCTGGGATAAAAATCGCTAAGTCATCATTTCAGGACCTAAGCATGGATTTTCCTGCAACAGTGGACCTTAAGTATATATGTAGGGAATTTCCCCAGGTGAAGATGGATGTAGACATGACTTTGAATGCTTTTGGGAATCAGAGATAACATGCTTATGAATAAATTTATTTTAAAACTTGAATAAACAAAAATATATAACTAATTCAATGTCTGGGAACTGTGACTACAGCAGTGCTTAATATTTTGTTGCCATTTTGAGGTTATCTAAATAGACAATTAGCAGTTTTTCTCCAAAATCTTAGTGAACTTCTCAGCATTCAGTTTGCATTTGATAATTACTTATGGTTTCTTGAGGAATATTTTTTTTCTGAAAGATATAAAAATGTATCTCATCTGTAAAAGCATGCTTGCTAGTTCAACTTATCTCTAGAGAAAATTTAAGATCGTCATGGTGAATTCTTCATGAATACAACAGAGCATTTTTGCATTAATTTCCTCTTACCCTGCTGTCTTACTGGCTCAACACTATTTAGTCTTGGTAAAAAAGATAAGTTTCCAAAACCAAAAGTGACAAAGATATCAAGCTCTATCATACAACTTAAATTGTTTTAATTATTTTTTATCTTACATTAACAGTTGTACTATGCAGTAACTATACAGTATTATTACTAGGGTAGTTTTCAAATTCATTCTCTTATAGAGGATCCCAGATGTGTCACACCAGCTTGGGACATGGGAAGAGTTACGAGAAACAGCCTGGATTAAAGACAAAGTCTGGAAAGGGATGATCTTTGCAAGGGTTTCATTTTCTTTTGATGCTTGTAGGCTGACATTGATAGGTTGAGCATGTGTTGGTCAAAAAATGCTTGCCAGTCAATCTTTCTGTTGATCTTAATAAGTACATATAATCTTTCTGCCACATGTCATCAGCAGCAAAGGCTGTTAAGTTAATAAATGAGAGTTCACTCATAAAGACCGAGAAACATTCCCAGTTTCCTTGCATGTTTTCAATAAAAATGCCTTCTCACCTGCCAATATTGAGATGCTGCACTATACTTTTTTAGGACCCAGGTGGACAAAGACTGTATAGAGACAAACATCACAACAATATATTGGAATAAGAGAAATTTAGACCTCAGGAGAACATCTACTCCAGCCCTGTGCGCTGAAACAGCATCATATCTCCACGGAGTTTATAACTAACACAGTGCTTTGTGGCAACTTTGGCAGAAGTCACTAATTCAGAGTGCGTGACCAGTAAGTGTCCACACGTACCTTGCTGATTGTGGCAGTACATCCATTAAATCCCTAGAAGACATAGGCTGAAAGTCTGTGTGGAGGGAACCTTTATGTCTTGCCAGAGACTCACCTCATTTAACCCACAGGGGTTTTAGGTTTCCAGTTGAATTAATTCAGCTTTGCCACCATGCTCCCTGCTTTCAGTAAATGGCTGAAGAGCTGCCTGACAGCAGAGCCTCCTCGGGGAAACAAGGTCAGCCACCGGCAAGATCCTTGGGCAGAAATTCCCATACCAGGGGCTTCCTTCGAGCTCTCGGGGAAATAATCAATCTACACAGTCTTGAATTGGTGTTTCATTTTGGTGATTTCTTGTACTCAGGTTTGTTCTGTGGTTCCTTCCCTTAGTCATCCCAGAAGTGGGAGCAGAGAAAGCTCCTCCCCAGACTGCCAGGGAAAGGACACGCAAATACAGGAAGGATGAAGCCACTTTGCCACATCTCTGTATGCAGCCAGAATATTTGGGCTTTATGCTGGTGACATACAGGATATTCAGAAAAGTGATTATTTATTCTTTTTGCTCAAAAAATAAGAAATCTCTAGGCCTATTCAAGAGCTTTCAGAGCATGAAGAGGCTTCTGCGCACAGAAGTGCAGTGGAGGAGTGAAAGCTAAATGCGGGTAAACAGTGCCTGAAAAATTTCAATGAAGTTTATTTCTTGTATGCACAATAGAAGTTAGCTTACCCGCTTTCTTCTTCTGTCATCACCCCACTGCTTTCCAGCCCAGTCCTCAAGTTTCACTTGATCACTCATTTCTTTGCAGTCTGTTTCCAAGAATGCAGTAGTTATTTTGCGAGATGGATGTAATGGCAGAACACTGGACTGTGTGGAAGGGGCTGTCAGCAAGATACTGCTCTGCAACACTAGAGGCAAAAATATCAAGGAAACATACATACTCACACAGTATGATTTAGAAATTAAATTCATAGAATTAGCAACTGAAAGGGATAATCAAAGTCAATATTACAGCCAATTTAATTTGGTTTTGGTCAAGGGTTTAAACTTTCTTTATCAAATTGTAAATTTATATCATAAAAAGGGGGGGCTTTTCTTGAAAAGTCACAGGTTTCTAACTTCAGATATTTGTAGGCTTTAAATTATCAGTGTTTTAACAAACCTACCTACCCAAACAGTAAAGAAGAAGGTGAAAAATGGAATCATTTCAATTTTTACAAATGAGAAAAAAATGCCTGGGATTCCAGTAGGTTCAAGAACATGTCCTAAGGAAAAAGTGTATAGGTAGCACAATATACACCAGTGTGCCTGTGCAGCGCATGTCTGCAGTGCCTCCCTACAGAGCATGGAGAAATTGTAGGCATTGATGCTAATAGATAGGGGGCCTGTGCTTGTGTGAGGCTGCACTGGCTGCAGCAGTTACGTGGGTTCTTCGCCTGCCCACCCCCTCCTACCCTGAGCCGCACACCGCCTCCAGGAACCAGTTCACTCCCCTCTGTGCAGCTCTGCCATAATTAGGTCCAGTACGCTACTGGGGAGGTAAAGTCTACAACTTAATGTCTGTGACAGTTCGGATTAGGGTGGATATGTAGCCTCGACTGAAAACCACATCTAGAAATAAAGGCAAAGGAGGAGAAAAAACAAAATAGCTTCTTACTCTTAAGAAAAATCCAACTCTGCCCAGATTTGACAAACACCCATTTACATTTCTATTGCAGTACCTCTTTTAATTTGCTGCTCCAAATAACCCTTAACACTATATATAGAAAACTGGCATACAACCCGTCCACAAGAAGTTCTTCTCTTTTCCAACTTCACTGCAGTATTTTTCCTCACACATCTCTTTCACCAAAGATATTCCCTTTTCTAAATATATGAGTTCACTGACAGTAATTTAAATATCTCCAATCCTCATTAATTTGCAGTTAGGAAATTAGGCCAGATCTGTATTCCTACTAATGTAAAAAAATTGCCTTCAGGAAAATCAAAAGAATTTTAATGACATTTCTTTACGTAAATAAAACAGTCATGCAGTTCTTTTTTTCTGTTCTATTTTCATTGTGCTGGTTAAGGAGTGGGAATATACCCTTATAATCGAGCATGATTTATATAATATGCTAATTCATAAGTGGTGCCTCATCATCAGCAATGTGAACTTTGAGAACTCTGCAAAGAGCGCAATGAGGACAGGTTTTCCTTGTGGGCTTCCAGTGCACTCTGCAAAGAACCGTGTTTCACAACCATTTTCAGATGACGTGCCTCAGCCATGCAAGGCTGGTCTTCTTGCCTGGGCAGGCAGGAATAGGTCTAACAATCTTATGAAGCTCTTTTAAGTTTACATTTATAGTTCCAAGACCTACGTATATTTGGTCATAGCTCTTCTGTATACGTCTTTTTCTGATACACATGGAGAAGAAAAAAAAAATTTCATTTTTTGAGGAAAAAGAACACTTTAAACCCAATCTGAAAATAGGAGGGAAGGAGAGTTTTGTGCTGAGGACTCAGAAATTTAAGCTCAGTACTCCGTAGGCTACAGAATTACTGAGTAGCCTGAAGCCTCAACTCTTCATTTGTCAAAAGTGTGTAGGTGCCATTGCAAGAGAGCATAAAATGGAAAACAGCATTTAGGGAACTGAATTCTGCCCCTGGTCATGCGATTCAAAGGAGCATGTGGAGGGATGCAGCTCACACTAAGCTGGACAGCTGGTGGCCAGCTGGATCGCTCTCTACGCTCCACCAACCATAGACTGGATCTGCATTTGCTCTGTAATGGGAATTTGGGCACATGTAGACATCATCTTGCAGAAACTTTGAGGCACCTTAATTCTGAGGTTTTCCAGCCTTTTTTGATCTGCTAAAGTCAGGCAACCTGGTCCCTCTGCTACATTTTCCTTATCTATGAATGAAGACAGCAAGGACTGCTGCAAAGCAGTGTTGGAGTTCAATTAATATTTGAACTTTTCTCTGTGGTAAGTAATTCACATAAAACTCATGTTCTTCTTTGCAAGAACATTCTTCTTTGGAGGAATTCCCCTCAGTCTCCAACCCTGTAAATTAGTGTCTCAGCTGATGAGGAAAGGATGAGTTCTCCCTTCTGAGAATAAGGCATTCTGCCTTCCCCGCGCTGTACACAGCTCTTTACATAAAGGTTTTAAACTTAGACAAACATTTTTTTCTATGCAGCTTTTAAGTCTCTTTAATACTGTAATGGGAATTATTTTTTTTTGTACTGAATTACAGTACTTCACACTTCAACTTCCCTTTCACAGTTTTGTTTTAAAATGCTTTTCGCATCTTTTCTATTTAACTGCAATCATAATAATGAGAACCTTTTTATCTTTACAAACATTATAGCCTTCCCTAGTTGCTTATCAATAGGAAAATTTATGGTTGTACGAGTTATCCTAGAAAGAAATATGCTGAAGGAGTTATGATCAAGACACAAAAACATCATAATGCCATGTTGCCTGTGTCAGTATCTTGCTAGAAAATTAATATACCACAGTTGAGGTAATTACAGCATCTGTGTGTGATCTATCAAGACACAGTGATTATAAAAAGCTGCTGTTTGGAAAATTCCCATTATCTTACTCCTCCTCCAATTTGATTCCTAGTAGAAAGCTAAATAATTTACACAATTGAAAATTACTTTTTTTTAAGCTTCCTTTTCAGTAAAGTACCATGTCAAGCGACATGATTGGTACTCATCCCTCCACATTAATCAAATTGCAGTGATCTCCAGGATGCTAAGTTTTCATTTTCTTTGACTGGTGGATTCCAACTATCAAGAGATTCATCACTGCAAATTACTCACTTGCAAACAAAACAAAACAAATCAGGATGAAAACTAATAATGATTTAAGATATCTGTTCCTAAACAGATGTTTGAAGAGCTAACAGCTTCATTCCCCATCCCTTCACAACACTGTCCACAGTTTTTATGGTGTCATAGCAAGACCCTGACCTGTTGGCTTGCTGTGACGTGCTTGTTTGTGTTTGTTCTGGCCAAAGCACAGGAGTTCGACTCTGCTGGGGCAAAATACACAGGTAACCGAATATGATGTTTCAGCAGACTCTAAAAGCTTATGCTGGCCACATGGACCGCTCTCCTCTTGTTAAAGTCAGGCCATTGTGCCAGAGAGAAGCCAACATCATGATATTAAAAAGATGGAATAACCTCTACTTTTACAAGTATTACTAAGGGTGTCCAAAGGTTGTTGGAGGCCCAGCATTCAAATTTTGGGAGCTTACTTATTCCCCTTTCTTGCTCCTGTTTACTCTGTGCTCTGAAGCTCTTAAAAGTCAAGATGTTTCCCAGAGCAGCCAATACTTGCAGTCACTTTAAATTGAGGAGAAAAACCCTAAAATTCTCCTGTCAGGGCGCACCAGCATTCTCATTCCCAAGCTTAAGGAGAAAAATCCTGCTGTACATGCATACAAACAATTTAATATTCACTCTGTCAGCTTAACTTTTGTCCCTCATGCTCAGGTTTAGATTCCCAGCTGACACCATGTAGAGTATCAAAATTTAGTTCAGATGTTGCTGAATTACAGTTTCTGACTGATGATAATCTTCTTCATCCATGTGGCTCATGCATGTGGACATATACAGACAAGTGTGTGCAATTAAACTTTTAAAATCAGTTCCCACCTAAACTAACATAAAATGCAGAAAATTTCTGCCCCTAAGGAATTTGATATAATTATAAGCAAATGGGGGCGGGGGGGGAAAGAGCTGCATTTCAATAGCAGAAAAAGGGATCTCAACATTAACCTGTATCACCCACTACGCCTGTCACTGCAGAGATCTCAAATAGAGTAAAGCAACAGGCAAGTATATCTTAATTTAGGAAATTCAAATGTCTAAGGATTATTAAGTTCTGCTTACCATATTATGAAAAGCATCCTCCCTGCTCTAGATCTGTATGGCATTCAATGCTCTTGGGGAGCATCAGGCAATTTGTAAATCCCAAATGGTGTTAGGCATGAGGTAGGTACCAGAAAGCTAGCAGTGCTTCTAGGCAGAAAGAGCAGCAGACTTTTCAGCATTTACGCATATTTATAAGTTAAAACTTAGGCACTGCAGCATACCCCAGTGTGCTAGGCAGAAGCTTGAAGTTCTATTAATTCTGTTAACATGGACTATTGTTCTTAACAGCCTTGTGTATCTAAATATTTGCTTAAAGCATTTATGGCTTTAAAACAGAAATGTTAGGTAATACAAGCAATATGTTTCAGGAGGAGTTGGTTAATACAAAATTGTATTTGGTGCTTAAGGCAAAAATCTGACAACTACAGAAGGGTAGACAAATCCCCCTACATCCTCCACCCCTTTAATTAGAACTAATACACTGAGGTCCCTTATCCTCAAAGAAGTCAGCCACATATCCTCCACAGTTTTTCAGACTACATGACTGTCCTAATGAGGGTGCAGTGGTCAGAGAGCAAGAGAGACACACAAAGCAATGTGTTTAAAAGGCCTTATAGACAAAGCAGACTCAATGAGATGGTGACTGTGCATTCTAAATGATACAAGGCTGCTGTGCTGCACATGCACACGTGCACATTGAGAGGCATTATCGAGCAGACTTCATCAACAGCTGAAATGCTTGTCTACTTCAATTGCTGAAGCTCTTACACTTCCAGTTTAGTCTGGTCAGATGAGAAGACTATCCACCAGAAAGGGGATTCCAAATTGAACCAAAAAATGCTAATGTAGTTTTGTCAAACACAGGAAGACCGATGCTATTAAAAGTTACATGATCTACCCTAAAGGCTAGGAAGAATTTTCTACCTTGAGCACAATTTCTTCACCTCCTTCAAGATTAAAACAGGAAGAAAAAGGCTCAGAGGAAAAAAATTCTTTCCTGCCTCCAAATGTGTAATTGAGGACAAAAAAAAAAAAAATCCAGAGGGCTTCTTCAGTGGTTGAACATCAAAGTCAAACTAAGTATGTGGAAAAAAATAAATGTTGCCTGAAGGAGCTCAAGGTGCCAAGCCATGGAGCAAACATTATGAGCAGTTCCCTTTTGTTAGCTCACTGGAAAGTATTGTGTGAGCAAAGCTGCCTACTCAATTGCAAAATGATGTGTGCACTCACTGTTACTATTCACTCTGCAAAATTATGTGCATTTTGGCCCAATGACTTTTGTCACCCAACAGAAAACTTCTGACCTATTTGTTATGCAAGGGTGGGCCAGATGCCTCATTTATCAATAAATATGAAAAATATTAAAAAATAAGAAGTATATTTCTTAGAGCAAAGTTTTATATATATCTGAGGACAGAGTGTGGTAACTACGTTACACGAGGTGCAAAAACTACAAGTTATTTTATTATAAATCTTGATGTGAATGAAAAGAAATAGCCACATGATGGCAGCAGAATACACGACATGAGTAAGGGCCTGGTGCCCCTTTTCATGACCAAATAGGAGAATTTGAGGGAAAGGTAGGGTGTTACCTTCAACTGTTTTTTTATAGGGAGTGTCCTCTACTTGCGTAGCCTGAAACAGCAGCGCACCAAGAGGCAAGCTGTAACCATGAAGTTAAGAAACTACATTGTCTGATGGAGTAGTTCATCAAGGATGTGGCTACACCTCCATGTTCCCAAATCCTTATTGGTCCATCAAATAACAAATTCACATTATATACTGTTGCATAACTAGGGTTACTAGTGCATACACAAAGACTGCTAGAAAAATGAGACTGGAAAAGATAGATTTTTTCAATTAAGAGACAGAAGAGACCCTCAGATTTCTGGCCTCTTCTGGATGGACATGTGGGAAGAAATATCTCAAATGCTATCATAAATGGATACATCTGAGTCTATCATTGTTTGTTGTTATACCTTTTCTTTTTCTGCTTCTCTCTGTTTATGCTTAGTAGCCTTAATTTTATTCCTTGTCCAACTCCCACTGTCTTGTTTCTTCTGGACCCTTAGTCAACATGGTTAATTGCTCCAATCTTTCACTTCTATAGGCCTATCCTTCTAGTGATAAGGAACCTTGGTTGTATCATTCATACACGTTATCCTCATAATAAGAAGTATCAGTTCCCCCAACAGACATTTGGATGTTACCAAACAGTTTTGCTGGACTGGGATAGGATCAGTGAGATATCTGAAGTGCTTCCTCCTTCTCTCCTTACCAGTCTTCTCACCCTGTGCCCTCTGCACCCACCTCACCTCTGGCTCATTTGATCTTCCTGGGAGGCCAGGAGCTTTTCTCCAGTAACTTCAGCCATTGGTAAAGGCTGCCACACAAGGTGACACTGGAACTCTCTTTTCTTCCCCCTTCATATCTCCAAGATCTGAGCAACTTTGCTGTCTAATAATCTTATCACCTGCCACCGTAAATCACAGCACCACTTCATGTTATTCACCAGCCTTGCTTGCAGCCGCCCTCAGGTGCTGCATAAGTGCTACATTGCCAATTATCATGAATTTGCAAGACAGCCTTGGGAAAGGGCAATTCCAAACAATTGGGAAGAGAGAACTCGTTACACAATACACAAGCATTCCCATGGGATGCTTTGGAAGCTAAAAGCTTACATGGGTTAAATACACAACTGGCCAAATTCATGGAGTAAAATATATCAAGACTATGAAATATAAAGACATCACCCGAGCTGCATGTTGCTGGAGAGAAGGAGACAGTCTGGAGAATAATCACTGTATGGTTACCCTGGTCTTACAATTTATAAAGTTCTTATTAGCCAGTGTCAGAGAAAGGATATCAGACTAGGTGGACCTTTGGTCTAACTCTGTATGGGCATTCTTATTTTCTTATAGTCATATAAAATACGTGGGATTTTTTTTCCTTGGAAAACCAACTTTTGAAACTTCTGTGTTTGCTTTTTTTACTCTAAGCTGT
The DNA here is from genome assembly GCF_000687185.1 of Egretta garzetta. Taxonomy (NCBI): domain Eukaryota; kingdom Metazoa; phylum Chordata; class Aves; order Pelecaniformes; family Ardeidae; genus Egretta; species Egretta garzetta. The sequence goes on from NW_009260493.1 coordinate 520,765, forward strand.
GGTAATTAAAAAAAAAATCTTAAAGGGACTCAAAAACAGAGGCAATGAAAGAATGTGAATTTAGTTGGGTTTGTCTTCTGATATTTTGGTAAAGCTCATCATTGGCACTGATGTTTTATATGAGAATCACTGGTATAGGACAATGGCTTAACTGAGCAAGCAGGAAGAAAGAATTAAAAACAGTCTATAAACTGTTAACTGAAACTACTTTTCATGTTTAAAACCAGGTGAATCAACACACTAACTTAAACCTCTCTTATTTGAAAACAATGGTAAAGGGCATAAATGGGCAGTCCCAGTTTCCTCTCATACACAACTTTCTTTCTTGTGCAGGCTCACATGATTTAAAGGTCCCACCTAGCTCACCAGCTTTGAACCTCTTCCTCCCTATCAAAATGCATTTTGAGGATTATCTTTGGAGAAAGGATTTCAGGCAAAGGATATGTGTTTGGGGAGCAGGGGCCAGGGGTTAAAGAATCAGATATGATAACCTAAAAAGCAATTGTTGACAGAGTTCTTTCTGTACAGAATATATCTGACAACATTTCCTAAGGTACTAATGTGAGGGTGCTGTGGGTTGAGGCAGCTCAGCCCCATGCAGCCACTCGCTTGCTCCCCCCCAGTGGGATGGGGAGAGAATCAGAAGAGTAAAAGTGAGAAAACTCGTGGGTTGAGATAAAGACAGTTTAAGAGGTAAAGCAAAAGCCACATATGCAAGCAAAGCAAAGCAAAACACAGAATTCATTCACTGCTTCCCATAGGCAGGCAGGTGCTCAGCCACCCCCAGGAAAGCAGGGCTCCATCATGTATAATGGTGACTAGGGAAGACAAACGCCATCACTCCAAACCTCCCCCCGCTCCCTTCTTCGTCCCCCAGCCTTGTATGCTGAGTACGACATCATATTGTATGGGATATCTCTTTGGTCAGTTGGGGTCAGCTGTCCTGGCTGTGTCCCCTCCCAACCTCTTGTGCACCCCCAGCCTGCTTGCTTATGGAACAGAGTAAGAAACAGAAAAGACCTCGGCACTGTGCAAGCACTGTTCAGCAACAGCTAAGGCATCTCTATGTTATCAACACTGTTTTGGTCACAAATCCAAAACATAGCACCATATGCATTCTGCGAAGAAATTTAACTCTATTCCAGCCAAATCCAGTACAGAGGGACACCACTGTCACTCTTTAAGAGTGGTGGAGATTTTATCTTTGTGATTCTATAGACAGGTTTTCAGCAGTATGGTTTTCTTTTTGATGGGTTGAAGCTGAAGTAGAGATTGTTTTCTCCATTTTTCCTCCACAACAATAGTACATGGATGTTTCAGAAGTTCTATTAACTGGCTTCAGCAGTTCCAATGGAGTGAAAGCACCATGGATTCAAATGCTTTTTTGGGCCTGTGAAATGGCACTGTAAATGCAAATCTCCCAAAATATTGTATCAAATCTGGATGATATAGAGATGACTTAGTGATGTAGCATATCTAAGCCAATGTCTAAGAAACCACCTAAGGTGAAAACACTGGGCTAAGATATATTTTTCTATATACAGAAAATGTTATATAAATAATATAATTTTTGCTGCTACTTAGAGCAGTCAATTAATTTCTCCATGAAAGACGAATAAATTTGGAACATCAATATATGCAAACAACACGCACATAGATTTCCATTAGAAAAATAAGTTAGTTATTAAGTTCAGCTCTAGGCTGTTTATGAATACAGCGGATATTGTCTCAATACCTGAATATTTTCTTTTAATGAGGGACATTTTTGTTAAGAGGAAGATTATGAGTATATCCAATACAGAAGAGTTCAGCTTGCTAATGCTTATAGTTTTCAAATGGTCTGTTCATATGTCTAAGTAGATAATTAATAAAAGATGAATAGCACAATATCAAAAGACATCTGTGTTAGCTGCAGAAATATAATGAAGGCAATTTAGTAAGTTTCAGAACAAAACCCACAAATATTTTCTCAGCTCAAAAGACCCAACTGAATCTTCAATAAGAATCTTCTTAACTCACTGCAGTGGTTTGCACATATGGTACTTTCTACCCACAAACTTCTTCAAATGCTCCTTAGGGACATGGATTGTACTACAGGTGTATTTTTAAATGTCGTCATAAAGAATAGGATGAACAGCTCATCAGTCAGCCAGAACAGCGAACAAAAGAGTCTTTAGTTCATGGAATGATCTAATCTTTAAGTGTCCTGTTTGGCAAGGGCACGTAGGACTCTACCTTTGGTTGTGAAAACATGTGAGTCCTTTGTAAAGTCAAGGAAAAGTGTTCAGTAACAGGGGTTGCCTGTGGCCATGGTGCTGCAAACAAGTAATGGGCAACTTTGACAAGGGGTCCATTCCAGTTTCTGTAAAACTCAGTGAAAGAAAAATCCTTTGCTTACTCTTGTAACGGGCTAGATCAAGCCTGGTGTTTGACCAGAGATCCACTGATTTGGGTTTTTTATTAAAAGAGTCTCTGATTTTTATCAGGCTTTTCAGCACTTGAAAATCTTGCAGCAACAACATGTCTGTACAGAATAACCTACTAGTTATTTTGAACTTTTTGTCTCCAAATGGGAGAAAAAGGAGAAAAGGAGAGGGAAAGTTTCAAACAGATTTAATTTAGGTAGTAATCAGTACTCTAGAACTATATTGATTAGCTTAAAATATTTGTGTAAGAGTATAAGATATTGTATGTTATAAAAAATGTCTTTTGAGAATTACTGTTCATCCTGAATCATAACACAAAACCAGAGAATCACGCTATGAAATTAAGAGATAGAATATTCAAAACCAGTAAAGGTGAATATTTTCTCATGGTACCAATAACTGGACTGCATGACTTATTGCCAAAGGAAGCACTGAAGGAAAAAGAAAATAATAGTGAGAAGTAAAAAGAAATTGTACGTTTACACAGGGAGCAAAAATTCCAGTGTTATAAATGTTATTGCTAAAAATATATTCTGGAACAGATATTAAAATGTGCTTCAGGGCTTAAACCTGTATCTCACTAATAAATAACGTGATAAAACTTTATGTATGGGGACTTATTATTCTCCCAAAATATGTAGAATAGCCCTCTGTTAAAAACTATAGATTAAAAGGACCTCGTGTTTTACTAAGCATGACAGTTGTCAACCAAATGTAAGAACTGTTTGGAAACCAACTCATTGTTTCATAGTGACAGATTTCCATAGGTGACATTTATATATATA
>NW_009260493.1:524027-556376 GCF_000687185.1 Egretta garzetta
GGGAAGGGAAGGGAAGGGAAGGGAAGGGAAGGGAAGGGGAGGGAAGGGAAGGGAAGGGAAGGGGAGGGAAGGGGAGGGGAGGGGAGGGGAGGGGAGGGGAGGGGAGAGGGGAAGGAAACAACAGTTTGTGGGAGATGGTCCAAGGTTAATCCAACTCTCACTTTACTTATTTATACATTTGGAGGTGGGGGTCTTGGACTGGGTGGATGCCCTTTATAGAAATAGCTTGAGAGGCTCTGACTCACGTTGTTGCGAGTCACAGTAACGCTGGCAAGGACTACTAATTAGTTAACTATATTAATTTTATACAAAAGCAATAGAAACATGATAAAATACATTCATGAAAATAGCATAAGCATACAAATAACACTTTAATGCAAATGTGTTAACCTATACAATCAAATAGCATAAGCTGATTCAAAAAAAATTTGTCTCGGGCTGTTTCACAACGAATGCAATCTGCTTGATGGGTCCTGATTTGGCGCTATTTAAGTTGGCAAATTTCATTTTGGGTGTGAGGGGTCCAGTGGTTTTATGCAAATACTTCTGAAACAAAATAGTTTTGTTTGGATATTTTAAAGTATTATTTTTTGTGGTTGTTTTGCTTTTTCATTTAAAAATTAACCTTAAAACATAACCATTTTCTCTTATTTTGTGAATAACTCAGATATATCAGGGAGTCCAGTGTAAGTTTTAATAAGATGTAACGTGATAAATGCATTTTCATTAGCTGGAGGTGAATTTAGAAACTCCCTAAAGAACATACAGTTACTCAGGAGAAGGAAAAAATATCTGCAGTACCAGCAAATCATTCCTGCATAATCAGAGAAAGTTGGAATCATACTCAACCCACCTGCTCTCAGTCTTCAGGACTGCTAAAATGGCACCAAAATCCCCTGCTCCCTAAGCTTATAATTTACTTTCTCATAAGTTTGTAGCTCAGTAGTCTTTAAAACTGTGGCTAGAATCTGATATTTAAACAAGGTTTATAATATGAATACAAATATATAATACAGAAAGAAAGCTGGAACAACCTTTGATCGAGACTTACCTTATACTGACCGTTAAAGAGCAAATAATATTAATTTAATCTTATTTCATGTTAACTGTTTTTCAGTCATGGAAATGTTATTATAATCAGTTTTGGGCTATAGTAGTCAATGGAATACCTAACAGACACCAAAAATATCAACATTAATTGCACAGCTAGTGCTTGAAAAGTGATTGGAAAGAACCTTAGAACAATGATCGAGGCACTTCTGAAGTAAATGAGAAATTAAGAAAGGTAATAAATATAATTTATTTTCCAGTCTAACTATAAAAGGAAGAACTGCCAAACAGAATTTCTTAATTAGACTGATATTGGCCATCCAGGCCAAAATACTTGAAACTGAGAAGGCATCTGACTAGATAGCTTTTGTGGCCTCAAGTCAACATATTCAGCTTTGATTTATCTATTTATTTAAAATAAAAAATTACTCTTTCTCAACCTGAGAAGAAAAAAAATGTAGCACAATAATAATATTTAAAACTTTTCTTTCTTTCAAAATGCATACTCTTCTATCATTATCTGTGCAATGAAATTGTCAGATTACTTTCTTCACTCCATTTCTGCAGTTTTGAGCCTTTTGAAATTCCCTGTTTTTCATATAACTGCAGGAACATCAAAATATAACGAACAAAACAGGTAATTTCTGGTTCAAAACTTGAAGTTAGTTATTTGGGGGGTTCTAATAGCTAGCTACCATGGTTGGTCAGATGGCTGGTCCATCCGTTAGAGCCTGCATTAGAACATACCATGAAACTGCATGCTATGCACACATCACAAGGCGCTACTAGCAGATAGACAAAATCACCCATCTGGAGAAAGGAAGGGATGGTAAGGCAAGGAAGGCAAAGGAAGTTGGTCAGCTGAAAATTATTCATCTGAGACACAAGCATAAAAATTTTAAAAAGTTTGCAGAAGGAAGATAGAACATCAAATTGTTTGAACCAAATTAATAGAATTGCAGTATTCTAATGTGATAATTGGAATTAGAAACGTGCAAACCCAGAACTCTGTCATGAGTACATCATTTGTATCATGACTGTATCATGAACTCAGTGTTATCACTTGATTTGCAGAAGGTCAGACAGAAGGTTTCCTGTAAAAGACTGTGCTCTGACAATTTCTTGTGAGAACACATGCAGGTAAAGTGCTCCATCTTCAGCTTTTTTTCCTTGGTATTATTTCCAGTCACCAAAAGAGTAAGTAGAAAATGTATCATATCCCTAAGTTAATCAACAGGGAAGAAGAAAGGAACAAAGAAATTAAAATTATTACTTGTAGAGGTCATGAACCATGTCTGAAAATTTGGTCATGAAAGTGTTTTTCCGAATTTCAGACAACAAAGAGAAGTTGGTGAATGTCATAACCTGTTGGTGAAAAAGAATTTTCAAGATAATACCCTCAGCAAATTACTGACAATAACTGAAAACTGATGACCTGAAAAACCTGGGGAAGGGGACCTTGATATTCTTCATGCAGCATATTAAGTATATAATACAACCACATTCAGTAAGGGAGGTGACTGGTGTGAACGAAAACCACCTATATGTGACAAGACAAAGTGGTTTTTAGTTGAGATAGCACAAGACAAATGTCTGTTTAGCCAAAGCCCTGATCCAACATCCAGTGAAATGCTGGTCAGACCGAATAAATAGTTATGCTCTTTCATATTCATGTGGCAGTTTCTATCATGAAATGATTGCCTTCTATGCTGAGAGAATGGAGTCGGTAGAGGTGGCGTTCAATGATGTTCACCATGACTTTATCAAGGCCTTTGACACTTGCCTGTTGTATTCCTATATCCAGATTGGTGAGATACAGGCTGAAGACATGGACAGTAAAGTGGATGGAAATTTGGCTGCACTCAAGGGCAGTGATCAGAAGTACAAAGTCAGCTCGCAGCTGGTTACCAAGGGCATCCTTCAGGGAGCAAATACCCATCAATACTTTTTTTAGTGACCTAGATGATGGGACAGACAGCACTCTAGCAAATTTCAAGTTTTAAGCCCAGCTGAGGGCTGTCAGGTCTCCAATTCTGTCTCTGCCTCCTGGATGGGCCTTGGCTTTGCACCACAGGTAACAGGTCTCCTGGATGAACACCTTGGACACACGCTGTGGCCTTGTCCCCAGTCCTTTCTCTGGCACCATTTCTGGGGCTGGAGCTCCTGGCTGGGCCTGGGCCCAGGTTCACCTCCTTGCACGTCTGGGACTGTTGAAGGACCCCTCTTCCCAGCTTTTCCCCTTGTGTTTGGGATCTGTGGCATAGTGTCCATGGGCAAGGGCACAGCTTGCACTGTGGTCACCCCAGCTTTGGGCTCACCTGCCCCTGGAGAGCAGCCAGCCCTCGTTGCCTCCTAGCACAGCAAAAGGAAACCAGTAGAAAGCAAATTCCGAAAGAAGGTAGCGATAAATTATACAAAACAGAAAATACTGGCATTTAGCAGAGAAATCAAAGGGCAACAAGACCCACCTTCCTTTAGACTGTCCCTCAGAATAAACTATGTGCTTTTTTCTTTGGGAAATCTAAGAATGATGGCTCCTTGTTGAGGCACTGGCTGCTTGTAGAGTCCTGGAAGACAAGCAGGGTACATTTTGGATCTTTCACCATGTTGTATGTCCTACTGCTGGATTCAGATGAATTGCTCATAGTACAGACAACTTCCTCATACAGGTAACCTGCTTAGCAGCGTGTCACAAACCTGCAGTCGTCAGCAGCCAGCTTGAGAACAGGAGACAACTTAGAATAACTTGGAAAATAAGCATGTGAAATGCTATGGCTTTTTACCTCTTTTCACAAATCATGAAATTTGTAGCATGTGTGACAATATCCTAAACCGTAACATTTATATTCCAGTTACAAGAAAGAAGAAAAGATATAGTAATATTTCCTCTAAAACTAATGATGTTTGAATGAGAAAATGAAAATAGAAACTAGTTTAAAACTATGGCAATTTTTCTTAATGTAGCCTATCAGAAGATATACCTCTGGGGGAACAGAAATTACTTGAAAATCCTGGGTTGAAATCCCAGGATCCTGGGAAGACTTTGGAGAGGAAAAATCACATTTTTACATAAATAGATATTGATAAATACAGTAAATAAATACACTAAATATCCATGTAATATAGTTTCTTTTTGAAGATGAACAAGTTTAATAAATAAAGCAGTATCAAAAACCTCCAAAGAACAGGCAATATTTCATTTTAGGAAAAATGAACTCCCTACTGTGCTGCTTTTGGGGGGTGAGGGTGCTGGAAAAACACAAATTAATAGTTGTTGATTTTTTGTTTTAATAGTAAATCAAAATTTAGTAGCCATCTACACAATTCAGAAGAGACATTTCAATGATTAAATACAGCCATATGTGAAGGCTCTTAAGTTACACTTTTGAGTGTTTGATTAGCTGTCTACAGTCCTCAATCAAGTTTATGACACTAATGCAAAATTAAGAAGACTCCTTTCTGTCCTAAAGAAAACTGCAGAAAAAAGGGAAATTAAAAGGAACATAACAAGTAATAAGAGGAAAAAAATAGTTTGGTACTTTGATTTATTATGCCACTTGTAGTTCCAAATGACCAGAGAATTTTTAAAATCGGTACATTTGAATGAGTTGTTCCCTGGCCAGAACTCAATGAGTGATTTAATGTCAGTGCGAAAGGGAAATGTGCCAACAGAACTGAAGAAGAGGAAAGCAACATGAGTACAGATTAATTTAGGAGTGATATGCTCAGATAGCTGCCAGAGTTAAATTTGTTACTTTTTCTGACAGAAGACAGAAAACAATCCAACTTTCACTTCCAGGCTGATGTAAGAGCAAAAGAAAATGCATGTGATTTTCCAACTTAGGAAACATTCTGATCTATAGAAAGTGACACAAATTTCCATAACAGAAGATACAAATCACTTTTACTGGATTTTGCAAAGTACCTTCTTGGAGCTGTTTCAAAACTTTTACATTGCAGTAAACAAAAATGGGTGTTCTTTCTTTGCAAGCTGCAGGACCAATAAAGCCATTAACCTAGGGACGTAGATTCTCTATTCCTTCTTTTCTTCCTCCACTCCAATATCCTGATGTGTCCCATCTCTTCCACTAGAGTATGGGTAATTACCCTTAAGCATCTGCAGTGTTCTTGGATTTTCTCTGCCTGTTCAGAGCTTACCCGTGCCTTTTTATGAGCACATTCAGTTTTCTTTGTGTCTTAACATTTTTCAGATGTAGCTCTCCCCAAAACTTTTCCCCTTTCAGCCATGGCCCTCCAGAACCACCTGCTCCCTCCTGAGTTTTCTGTCCCTACTTGGTCTGCCAGAATGGCATCAGCAAAGCTTGCTGTGGTGGGGGTTGGTTGGTTGTCTCATGTGAGTTACTGTCTGGCTTTAGATTCTCTTTTTCTCTGCAGCTAGGCAGTCAGACAGAAGGGATAAAGTTGAATTGCAGCCATCGACTTTCACAAAAGTCAAAGGAATTGAATGGCTTTGAGATATCTAGACATTGTCAAGTATAGCTGAAAATGACCAAAAATGTATTTAAAAGTTACTATTTCCTTAGGAAGCCAGGCTAAAAATGGTGAGTAAATGAGAACAGTATCCGGCCATCTGATTTTCATATGTTCAGCCGCTGAGTAATTCAAAGCTGTGGAAAGAGAGTTGAAGGGTTACTGAACCCAGAGCTATAGATTTGCTGCATTCAGCAAGGCAATTAGAACAGCTACCAGGAAGAGTAAAACTTTCATGCTCAGACATGAAACAGAGATTTGCTAAAAATTGATTAATGTCATATCCTTGTAGTATCAAAGATAGATGATGAGCTTCTGGCTGCACTGTTTAAAATCTTGCCAACAAACACGCTTGCTGTCTACAGAGCCACTATGTTTTGTGCAGAATAAAACAAACAAACAAAAGCCTTTCACATTCGACCCACAGGCTAATATGACAGATGCCTGCAAAATCATTCATACAATCTGTTCATGGTTGTTAGACATTGTACATTGTTTTGTCACTGTCTCAGGGTACAGAAATTCTGTGATGCACATATCCTTTTGCTCTTCTCAGTTGGAGGCGGGAGCACCATTCACTCCCAGACCGCTGTCTGGCATCTTATCGAGCACCCAACGTGGTGTCTTACATATTTTGTAGTGGAAAGAGACACGTATACAAGATATATTTATATATGTATAAAAAATAGAGACACAAGAGAAAAATGACAAGCTGAGAGAAAACTCAGTTTATTATTTCCTGTAACAACATTTAATCCAATGCAAAGTGTTGGTAGATCTCAGACATCTTATTTTAGAGCAAAGAAAGCATGACATGGGAATGTGGCTCTTTGAAGTGGATAAGACGGATTTTCCAGTGAAATGGTTATCCCATATCTAAATGGCTACATTTTTATATTTAGAAAATGTCTCCACAGTACAACTGAACTCAGATAGACCTACTTCTTAAAAAGTACCTCAGAAAGGAGTGAGCAGCCCAGGGGTGGGGAGTGGATTAGCCAGGCCATTGACACAGCTCCTTAGTCCCAATTCACAAAGGTGGAGAAGTTTTTCAGTGCACATCAGCATACACTATGTGTTGTTATGTAAAAGTAATGCACTGAGAAATCAGAACTAAAAGTCCAAATAAACACTTCATACATTGAACTATTGCTTACAGTGGCAGCTGATTTTAGAGAAACTCAGTGTATAATTATTGCCAATCAGTTTTCAACAGCCACAAGTCTCAAGGAAGGGGGCTCATTTTAGGAAAAATTATAAAACATTTTCTACAGACTAAATTATGTTAGGGTGTAGCTAACCATAATAAAAGATTCTCTTTAATTATGTCCCTTACAAAATATGCAAATATATCTCAATATGTCTTTTTTTCCATGTGAGAACAATATGTGTTTCCATGTTTAGACCAAAAGCATTAAAAAACATCTATGATGCTGCAACATGAACACTGTAAATGCCATATGGTCATGTAGTCTAACAGGGGTTATATACTTAGGGTTATTCTGAAAGCTCTGGTGATAAAAAAGTAGGCTATTTCTGAACTGAGTAGTGATTAACAAAAAAAAAGGCCATACCTTATATACATCTTTTGGCTTTGGAAGTAGACTGTGAAGGTTTTGGTATATTTTATGATGGACTGTGTTATGGAAGAACCCACGCAACATATATGAGCATCAGGGCCATTTTACTCCATCAGTTAAACACCATCCATTGGAATAAACATCTGTTCCTTTGTTAAACAGCAATACTTTAGGACCCCTGGAAAACTGTCATTTTGATGCTGCGGATGTTCTTCCAAAGTCTGGGGCATAAAAGATCTTTGGACACCTTAAAATTGTCTCACCTTATGACTTACCCAAATTCAAACAAAAGCAAGGCCTTTATATACCCAAGACACTTGGTCCCATAGAGAAACAGACCTAATTTTAACTTAGTCCTTGTTTTGCCCAAGTTAGTATTCTTATTTAAATAAGATTCTTTCCACAGAAAGGCTTGTTTCATGTATCTCTCTCTATTTAATGATAGGAGATATGCTGTGTATTCAGCTAACAAAATGAAGTATTGTGCAAATTAACATCAAGGAAGTCCTCAAGTGAATTAGAGGGTGGACTGCATAATGAGGATCTGAGATCAAGGGCCTAAGCTGTAATGGTTCTCTTCTGAGGGCGTATTTATGCTACATCTGTGCAAAGCAGTAGAGAATGTTATGCTAGAATAAATGGCTGTGATGAGGGAGAGGATCCTCACTGCGGAATCTCAGAGGACATTTTACCTATAATACAGAGACCTACAGTTGCATGAAGTAATGTTCCACAGAGAGATGGAAGAATAAGGCTGGAGGTGCATGAGAAAATAGGAGCTGCACGTACAAACTGGGCAGTTAGACTTCTCACGACGGATCACATTAGGTAGCAATCAGATCTACAGGAGGCTTTTTTAAGTGTTTTTCAGTGCAAAGAACAGCTACTAAAAACCTCTGCAGTCACTGTCCTTCATACACAAATGCAAATCCTTCCAAAGAGGAATTTATATAGTGAAGCAGACTGGTGCTGATTTTATTTCCTTTTAGCGTGTCAGGGTATAACATGAGCAGATTAAGAACTTGCTCACGTCCCATTCTAAGATTCTGCCACAAGCATAATAATTTCCATGGTTTACACAGCCATCCTCAGCTAACAAAGCAGTAAATTACCATTTTGAGGCAGGGCCAGTGCAGATTTCTTCACCTCTATAGGTAGTTTAAGTATTTCACACTCTCTTCTTTTACAAGTGATGTGTTTGCTTTAGTTTTTGTGACCTCAAATTTGAGTTCTAAATGTAGCTGCCCAGGTGTTCATGCCAATCCCCAGTTTTCAGCAATGAACTCATTATGTAAAATACTTTCCTTTTTCCTTCTGGAAAACAATTCAGATTTTTGTTTGGAGTTGTGCATAAAAAGTTGAACTTAGAATGGAACAGCTTGATGCCATCAAAATAAAATATTTTCTTTGAACTGAAAAGACATCTTTCAAGAAGTATTTCATTGGCAGTTTATTTCTTTTTTTTTTAAAAAAAGGGGCTTTTTGTCATTTGCAAAGAGGATCGTTTGCCAAGGCTGCGGTCAGCAAAATCCATGCTTCCACCACTTTACCATGATCTGAAGCTTTAACAAGCTATTTCCAAGAAACTATAAGAGAGTGAGAATTAGCAGGTGAAAACTCACTCTGGGGAGGAAAGCAAGTCCACCAAGAACATGCCTGAGCAGAAGGGTCATGGCAGCACTTGGCTATGGGCTGAGGGGGCACAGCAGGCACCAGAGCTGCAACAGGAGGGCGTGGAAAAGACACCCAAGGTGACAGGGGCCAGGACTCAGGAGGTGTTAGGGCGTGAGGCAGAGGGAGGACAACAGGGAGGAACCAGTCTTACGGAAGCTGGCTGAGACCCACTTCAGTTGTGACAGGGCACAAGGAAGCAAATGTCTCTGTTTATTGCTGGTCTCATTACACCCATGGGAGGTGCATTTGCCCACATCTATGTCTATCAGCTTATGGGCATCCTTCTGTTTGCTACTTCATAATAAAAGTGTCACAGAACACTTATGAAATAGGGACTCTCATTATTTACAGACCTTGAGCGCAGAGCTCCTCGCATGCATAAATGTATTCATCTCTATCCCCTTCCTCAATAAGAAACAGGCGCTGAATCATTCACATCCAAATGTCACTGAACTTCTTGTGGTTTAGGCTGCTGGCAGTTTAGCTCTCAGAGCCAGTGTCCAGGGACACACAACTCTAATAAATTTGATGGAAATAACACTGCCACTTGATTGACGCAGGCAGTGACAGCAAGTATCAGACTTATGGTCTGTACGACTGCTTAGTGCAAGCTCAAATCCTCAAAAGCTAAATACTATCAGATTAAAGAAAGAAATCCTGTGCTTTTGACTGTTTTCACTGTCCATTTCAGTTAAGTCTGTATTTTCTTTTTAAAAAAAATGTATTGTTGGGACTAAATAATATATGCAATCTCCTGCTGACAGATTCTATCTGTCTAGCCCCTCTGATATTGTGGAAAAAACCATGGGAGATGTGGGCATTTCAGTTGTAGCTGTAGTGCATTACCAATTTTATTTTGCATATAACAATGGTGACTTGAACTTTTGTGAGCAACGAACTGTCACTAGGGCTTCTCAGTACTACACAATACAATAAGTCCTTGGACTCTATATAAAGACTTCTCTAAGTCTCAGAAAATTCCTTTGACATTGTGTTAAAAAATATCTGTCTGTTGGGAGCCAGCAGTGGCTGTCACATTCTTCCTACAAAGCCCTTCAGCAGAAATGGGCTGAAACATTTTCAATCAACCCAAATCATCCTGCTTAAATGTAATGTGCAGCTGAAGACTTTTAGTGCTTTATCAGTTCTTCCTGGGTTTTATACTTTTGGGTTTGTCAGATTATACATCTGTGGTCCTCTATAGGTCAATGCAAGTTACCCTAAATTCCTAATGCTAGCCGGGAAGATCATTCATAACTTTCATTAGATTGGCAAACACCTGATTAGTTAGTATTTATGGATGGACATGTGAAAAGTCTGTCTTTAGCATGCAGCTATCGCTAGCTCTTGTTCATCATCATAACCCACAGTATGTGAAGGCCCCATCAGGTTTTGGGGGAGGGCAACTGAAATAATTCCACATATCAGAACCAAAACTGAACACATTTTGAATAAAATTCAGGCTGTGCATGTTAAAACAGCCTGACCTCTTGCTGCTTATGACAGTCTTTGGACAGGCTTTTCAAGGAATTTTGTCAAAGCCAGTCGCCAGGATAACACTTGCCTGGCTCCAAGGGTCTGAACAGTCACACTGATTTCTGGGCAGCCAACCATAAGCTCTGGAGAGGAGATCTCTGAAGTGCTTTGGTAAATTTGGCCACACTTCAGTGGCGTAGCAGCAACACTGTGATGTTTGACTTGTGTTGACCCATAACGTTTTGAAGATCTGCTGTTTAAATATTTTTTCCTGGATTGTAAGATGTTGGGGATATGAACCTTCTTTTAATTCTGCATTCGAACAGTGGTGGGGAGTAGGTAAAGAGGAGCTAGCTAATGAATGGGAGTAACCGGTGTTGCTCCCTCCTTGTCCCTGGTAAATCTACATCTAGGACTTCCTGTTCTGTAACTGGCTTTGAATCCTTTATAATGATAACACACGTCAAATAAAGAGGATTCTTCTTGTTTGGTTTAAGAGAAATCTATCCAGCTTGGACACTTGATATGTTTTTGTCTATCTACAGTATGGACATCTACACCTGTGCTTCTGTCCTGGGCTTTGTGGATAATCATTGGCGAAATATATGCATTTCTAAGGTATCTTAAGCAGATTTTTAAAACAAGTCAGGTTCCCTGAAAAGGTATTTAAATCCCTTCCAAATAAAGGGATAATAAAAGTGAATATATCAGACACAGATGTCTGCATTTTGGATATCTAATGTTAAGGAAAATGTCCACTCAGTCTGCCTCAGATTCTTGTCTGCAAAATTGCTGCTTCACATATTATGACTTATCTTGAAACGTTTAAAGCTTAGTGTTCTGCATTTCTCGTTACTGAATTGCATCCAATTTATTTAAATGATTTCCCTAATTTGTCAAGATCCTCATATATGTTTACAGACCCTCACAGCTTGATGTCATTGGAAATTTAATAAGCACACTACACTATTTAATCATTGACTACCTACTTGATGATTCAAGTCACTAATGAGAACATTGATGAGAACCGGGCATAAGACTGATCTCTGCAGAACACTACTCAATATGTAATGCTAGCCAACAAAGAACCATTAATAACTACTAAACATGGTTGCCTAACCATTTGTGTATATCTGCCTGATATTAATTTCATGAAGTTATACAATATATACTATTCTGCATACTCAGTACTTCTTATCAACAGAGAGGGAAATTCAGAGGGTATGATATGTTCTTGACAAATTTATTTTAGTTGTCACTCATCCTCTTGCTATTTTTGGGGTGTTTACAAAAATATATATTTTCATATTTTTATTATTGTAGAAACTGGAGGTTACTGGCCCATATTTTCCAAACTCTCCCTTACCCCTCTTAAAGATAACTTTACACTTGCCCTTTTTCCCTCAGGGCCTGCTCTAGATTAAGCGGCACTATCTGTCTGAGTAGCCTTTCTAGGCCTCTTTCTTATGGAAACAGTCACTGAGCAGAACAATCAAAAAGAAACTTTTTCTCTCTCTCTAGATCTTGCCCTGATGTGGAGGTATACAGCATGAAAATAAAAAGCAGTAATATCAGTCTCGTCTAAAGATTACTAGGTGAGCCCCATCACTAATGACTGCAAGATAATTCTCATTAGCTCCAGACAATTTAAAAAAAAATTAATTTAGTTCAATAATCTCTACCCAGTTCTCTTTTGCTGAGTTCTTGCCCCCTTTGCCAAAGGTGTCAGTTTTACTACACAAAACCGAATATGGGTTACGCAAAGGAAGGTTTTTCATTTTATAATGCCTAATAAGGTCCTGATCATTGGTCATTTTAAAGAAATATGTTTTTATATACAATGGGATTGATTTTAATTCATCCTGGGAAGGCAGCATAAACTCAATGAAAACTCACACCAAAGTCACTCTATAGTAAAAGATATCTATGATGACTCTTTCTCAATTAAAATAAATTCAACTCAGTCCATTCTCTTTATAAATGAAATGAGTTTTGTCATTTAGGGTATTTATAATACAGCTATCTCTTTACTATTCATGGAATGGTGGTATCTTCACAACTGCAATGAAAACATTTCTACTCTGATCTCTGAAAAATTCTCTATAGCACCAAGTGTTGATCACAAGGATTCTGCATCTGATAAATACTTCTAGAGTAACTTGAAATACCTCTTCATAGAACATTTTCAAAAAGTTTTCAGGAGGCATCAGACACCATGGGAGTGGTCAAGCACCGGAACAGGTTGCCCAGGGGAGGCTGTGGATTCTCTGTTCAGAAGTTCAGACTGGACTTGGAGATGTTCACATTGGGCTTAACTGAACAGAGCCCTGGGCACCATGCTTTCTCTGGACCTGCTTTGAACTAGTCAAAGTCAAATAAGAAATAAAGAACATGTTTTAAAACAGTGAGCTTGACTGGCCAAACTTAGATTCATTTCCATCTCTTGATGTCTGAATACTATTGCAAAGGTATGAATTTGTCAACAAGTGACTGATCTCAACAAACAAAACTGAATAATATTCTAGGGAGAATATCCCTATTAAAATCAAGATGAGCTCTTGGTTTCTTTTGCAGAAAATTATTTTGTCATTAATCTCAATTTTCTGTAGAAAATAGAGCTCTATTCTGAAAGAATTGCTGTATACTTTTGATATCTCATTTTGTCTAATCAGTTGAAAGTATTTTCCATTTACATTTGTGTTTACTTTTCCGTGTGAATTGTTACTTACAGAGATTAATATTGGACATTATCAGTTCTAGAAGTATGCAGTTACTTCTATTTACAAGAAACATTGCAGAAATGTTGAATCATATTTCCTGAGCATAATGAAAAAACAAGCTATCATTTAAGTAATATTACATTTGAAGAAGAGAGGAAATAATACAGGAATAACAGGAAATTCTGCACTGCTGTTTTTAAACCTCCAAATAATTTCCCGTACCACTTGGAATCTACCTTATAATAAATGAAGTCACTTTTTATTATTCACCACTAAAAATTCTAGAGGGCTACTTTTGCTTCTTTTCTTTTTTTTTTCTTTGGTATCACTATTTGTACTCCTGGGAAAAAATAATTTGACATTCATGTCAAAAAATGAATATGGAACAATTTGACAGATCTCTCTGGGAAGATCAGAGAAGCTCCGTTACACGAAGAAAACAGAGATAAGACAAAGACTAGAGTTACTGAGTGGAAGGAAAGTAAAGACAGGTGCTAATTACTCTGCAGTTTCTTAGGCTACTCTTCATTTTGTGTCTGGAAAGTAAAGCTATGTACTGATCCACATAATTTATTAAGTCAAGTGGAGTTTTTTTCAAGATC
Source organism: Egretta garzetta (assembly GCF_000687185.1). Classification (NCBI taxonomy): domain Eukaryota; kingdom Metazoa; phylum Chordata; class Aves; order Pelecaniformes; family Ardeidae; genus Egretta; species Egretta garzetta. Next base: position 537,621 of record NW_009260493.1, read on the forward strand.
TGATTACTTTAATGAGTATGTAATTTCATTCACAGCTCCGTCTACCTAATAAAGGGCAAGAAGATGATTAATTATCTACTGTCTAGAGGAGAAATCATGTTAAGTGCAAAATTTTGTGATTTTTTACCTTTCATATAGGAGGCACATGTGAGGGATGATTTGCCTGTGCAGGTCAGCTCATAGGATCCTCCTTAACTAATTGCTGTTTCAGTCTTGTTGGCTGACTAATTTCCTTCTTCTTTATGTGCCTGTGCCCATTAAATTTTGAAAGCAGTCATTGCCTTGCCTTGCACAAGAAGTATCTTGATCAGAGAAAGTTGTTCCAAAATGTTTGGGGAAATCAGTTGGTGCCAGCTGCATGGGAAGTAGGTGGGTTCTTCTTGTGTTAATTTATTTACACTGTGGAGTTTGTAGTGGTTTATCACATCCCACTCACCCTACAGGGTATAGTGAAGACACTAACCTGAAGGCAGGGTACCTGGAAACCATCAAAAATAAGTGTTGGAACAGGTGCTGCAGACATTTGGTGGCTGGAATACCTGACCAAAATGAACTGTTCAAAAAGGCCATTTTTCTGCCTGGGCTCTGAGAGGCAGACAGACCCCATCCAGGAGAGTTTCCAGGAGAACAGCATAGAGGTACATGCGTAGCAGATGTGACTCAACGTGTCTGTTGCCAGAGAGGTGCCATTTAGCTCTGACGATGAAATCAATTCCTTCTATTAGCTGCCTTGCCAGAAAGCTGGCTGCCCTCTCTTGACAAAAAAGGCTCTCACCAGTTCAGTAGTCCCTGTAGACAGCGTGAAAAGACCACGGACATGGGAGTTTCAAAGAAAATATAGGCAGAATTGTAGTGGCCAGTTTCAGTGTGACCAGTGTTGTTGTGGTTATGGCCAAATAAACACAAGGAAAGAGACAGCGGGGTGTAAAAGGGTACAATTTATCTGTCTGTCTTGCCAGACATAGTTCCCAAGCAAAGATTTACATCACTTTTACCAGCTCGTTCCAAAGCACTTCTAACCAAGATAGGTCCTCTGTAATGGGGAAAATATCTACTGCTTTTCATTTTTTCCTCTATGTCATGTAACCTTTCATAACTTCTTTACCTTAGTAGATGTTAGAAAGGAAAAAGGACCCTCTCCACTGCTCCTGTTTTTCATCAGATTTCACTCTAAAGATACACTGCATGTCTATGAACAGAAATTCATCAAAATAAAGAATTCCTTAAGTTTTGAAAAAAACAAACACAGACCAAAAATATATATGTGTCTTAACCACATAGATTTAAGAGAACAATTACTTAACTAAAATAGATCAATATTATTAACCACAGCATAATAAAATCGTTTTCAAATGAAGCATTACTTATATGATACAATGTATGATAGACTTTAATATACAAAATTAATTTACCTCTATAACTAGATGTTCACTTTTAGCAATTAAAGAAGTCAACAGATACTAATTTCACAGCTATCAGTGTGATCAACACATACCCTCTTGGACAAGTTATGTAAAATAGTAGACATCTGTAGCTAGTCTGATGGTTGGTCCTTTAACTCCTGGAGAGCTCAGTTATGCTGCGGAACATTTTCTAGTGAAACATTTTAGATCTTTCAATTTCAAAAAGAAGCTAAACTGAGATTTTGAGAAATAAATTATTATTTGAGCTAGTTATTGGATTTTCAAAAAAAAAAGGTAATACTGAAAGTCTGCAGTCTTGTCCTTCAGCTGTGTGAAAAATAGCAGATATATTAAAAAGATGGAGCCCTAGAAAACAGGGAACAGGAAAAGTGTCACAAAAATGAGAGAGAGGGAGAAGAATTTAAATTATAAAATATCAGGGATATCATCTGAACATCCTAGATGATGGTCAAAATCTTAAAGTGGGCTTCTTCCCCCTAATTTTAGCCACATAAAAGTTAAGTACTAAGACAAGTCATTTGGACTACCTCTATTCTCAATGAAGAGACATAGGCGTATTGACACGAAGATTTATCCTACTTGACTTTTATTCCATTATGGGATTAATTTGCTTTCTAAGCAATCTGACTTTCTTTTTTATTAAAGGGGGTTAGCTAGATGAAGAGCTTAAACTTTAACTAAAGGAACAGCTCAAATAAGATGTCTAACTTTTAGATAAAGTCAGATGAAACATTCCCCACTCACAGCTGAAACAACAGAATGGAATAAAGTGAGATAGTTTTCCTCAACAAATGATAAAGTAATAATCAAAATAAGAAAATAATCAAAAAATCAAACACTGATTTGTTACAATCACTCTGTCCTGATCAGGAACATCTGTGTTAACAAGCAAATATTCCTTTTAAATTATAAAAAAAGGAATGCAAATATCTGGTCTTTGAAAATTTAATACTGTCTTTCAAAACTGGTCCTTAACGGAAGTATTAACCAAATAATCAAGCTCACTAACATATTTAGTTTTTTTTCATATAGATCCATTTGTAGTAAAAAGATTAAAAATACAATGGAATTAATACAATTAAATTAAATTTGCAGATTTGGCTCAGAGAATGAGTTCTGTAAAAATATAATAGTCATTTAGTATTTATTTACTTCAGATAGACTGTGGATATACACAGAGAAATTATTTGTATCATACTACATTGGTTACCCCTGCTTGCTGAATATTCGGTCTCTGTTTAATATTGACCCAGAATGGACAACTAATATAGCTGACCGATTTCTCCAGTCAAATTAAGTGTTGCAGATTCATGACAGGGCCACCTGGGATCTGTACATGGAAATAAAAATCAGTTCAACAAATCTGCACAAGGATACAACTCTGGTTTATTCCCCTTTGCAATAGAAGACATTTCAGAGCCCTGTGATGCTGAACAACTGACATTTTATATAGATTTACAGTCTGGATTTATCCAGGTTCTGTTCTAAATAGGACCTTGTATCACATTTAACACTACCTGAACGTCTCACACAATTCTTAATTCATTTTTACAGCATTGAGGTGGTATTAGCAACTGATTCTTTTTCATGTGGAATTTCATCAAATCATTAATTATCTATGTCAATTTCTGTCATCCATATGGGAAAGCTTGGTAGTGCTAATAACAGAACTGAGAAACAGAGCAGAAATGACTGCTGTGAGTTTTCTTCCTGTTTCCCATTTCAGGACAGGATAAACAACAACTAAAGCAGGTGTTTATGTCCTGTGGTGCACCAAAAAAAAGGAAAAAGGGAAACAATGGCCTCAAATTGCACCAGGGCAGGTTTAGGTTAGACAATAGGAAAAATTTTTTCACCGAAAGGGTTGTCAAGCACTGGAAGGGGCTGTCCAGGGAAGTGGTGGTATCCCCATCCCTGGAGGTATTTAAAAGAAGGGTAGACGAGGTGCTTAGGGACACGGTTTAGTGGTGGGATGGCAGGGTTAGGGTAACGATTGGACCTGATGATCTTAAAGGTCTTTTCCAACCTAAACAATTCTATGAACTGCAATGCCAGGGCCAAACACATGTTGCCCTAACCAAGTTATTGTAATTCATAATAAATTTGTTAATATAGCCTGATTTTAAAAGTATAATTTCCCACTGATTAATTTAAAGTGCAGTCCAGCTGGTGACCTGCAGATTGCATCCAGTCTGTAAAATTCTCTCCAGCAGACTCAGGAAACCAAATTCCGGCAGCATATACCTTACCTGTGCTTTCAACCAACATAAGATACTGTTTCCACCATTTCCCTTTAGAAAGCAGGAAAAGAACCTGCACATAACGCTATGTTGGCACAGCACTGGCCAGCACAGAGCAGAAGCTGTCAGCAAAACAAGATCAGGCTCCAGTGGTTACAGAAGCTGAACCATCTGGAGATTGAGACTACTGTGTGTGGCACTCAGAAAGAGGGATCAGATGAGGGTTTTTATTTCAACAGTCAGTAGTAAAGTCGATGCACTCCATAATTGGTATCATGCTTAGTGAAAACCTTCTATGAGACTTTAGATTAAAATATGAAAGAAGAGCATCCATAAGTATCAACTGTAACAATTTCTGATTCTTAACCTACCATTTTTGACACCAGTGAAAGAGTTCTACACTTGCCCAGAGCACATAATATCTGCAACATCTTTAGTAGTAATAATTTATACTTGCTTGGTACAGGAATATATATGCAGTACTTGCAGTCTTGTGTTAATGTCTAGGGTCTCTGGTTTACTAGTATTGACTTAATCACAGCTCTGCATGGAATAAATGCCTGAGAATGTGAATTTCTCCATAGGCATTATTGGAAAGTATGAATGACTACAGAATCAGTTGGCAACCTGTCACACACTCCCACATGAAAAAAAGACCAGGGCAAATGCAGTAATATTTCACCCCTGGAAATCTTTAAATCCAATTGTACTTTAAAGTTTTAAATAGTCAATAATCTGCAGTTTGTCTCTACAGAGCTCAATTTCAGAGCCTGGCACTGAACATCAATCTTAAATTCTTTAACATATCATATTTACTGTCTGTCTTCATATTTGATTTCCATAACCCTGAGAAGCTTGAAAGACTGCTAAAAAATTGCAGCGGCAATGCTAAAACATTCATTCCCTACATAAGACAGAAATAGATTGGGGTAACTGGGCATCACAATTAACCTTATGCCAGAGAGAATTACAGTGAACCTTCAGGACATGTCAGTTCTTAACACAATTCCATGAGAACTTCTGTGGCTTGTGATCTGAATCTTCTCTCAATGTTAACACTGAATCTGTCAAGAGGGGGAAGTTACAAGCATCAGATCTAGTCAATTAACTTAAAACCCCCCATAATAAGGCATACAGAAACATTTCTGTGATTTCTGAGAAGCACTTAGCTGAAGAAATAAAAATTAATAATTAGAGTTTGTCAGGAGCATGAGAAGCAGTGAGCTAATCAGGGTCAGTAATCAAAAAAGGAAAAGAATTCGAGAGGAATAACAGCAGAAAAGCTACATGGATCTTTGCAAAGATGTTCCTTATAGAGGAAAGCAGAAATGCTTTCCACATCATAAGCATTCTATACAGAATTGTCCCAATTTACATGTAAATATAAAAGCTTTCAAAACAAAGTAATTTTAAAAATGTTCCTGTAAACTGGAAAAATCTTTTTTTCAGAGTTTGAAACACTTTTATAAACAACTCCCTGCCATTAAGTATTTTGAGTGTGATCAGAAACAAGTTTGTTCATTTGTTATTTTCCCCAGAATTCAATAGGACAATATATGAGGTGGGTTTTATTACTACGCATACACTCACACAAACAAAAATAATTGTAATTATGCAAAGGAAAATAAGGATAACAACAAGTCATGGTTCATTTATTATAACCACTGCCCTAATAAGAGGAAGTGTTTTACTTTAATGGTTAGGTATAAGTACACACTTGATGGAAAAATTAGAATATAGAGAAGCTAAGTGAGTCGCTCAAAGCAAAGCAGAAATAAGAAAGCAAGTAATCTTAGAGTCCAGGGCTTCTAATCTCCTAGTCTAATTCCCAGTCACTCTTCCATTGACAGTCACTGTTCTCATTTCAGAGAGATTTGGGTAAGTGTCTGTCTGTCCCCAGGATTAAAAAAAAATGTTTTCAAGAACTTCATATACGCAATGGAAGTAAATCTGAAGAGGAAAAAGGAGAATGTGAAAAGCTAGGGTTGACTCTAGGACAAAAAAAAATACAGTAGGAATGATCTATCTCACAATAATGTCTGCCATCCTTGAACACATTATGCAGGGAAGTCAGAGGGAATTCAAGGGCAGTGACTGATTGGTCATGTTTACGTACCGGGGGAATAAAAGTGTTTTCCTTTCATGTACAAGCTGTAACCGCCATCTACTGCAATTCCTGTTTTTTCCTGAGGTTGCTATTGGCTTATATGAAATTCTACCAACCCAGTCCCATAACCATGGCTATGGAAAACATCCCCATCACATTTAGCTTCTAATCAGCAAAGTTTTGTTACTCCAAATCACCCCCGAGCCCTGCAGAATGCATCCCCCATTGCTTCAATGGACAACTTGTGAACTGAAGCTACCCTAGTCCCCGTGACTGCCAGCTGCTCGGTTAAACACCTGCACTAGCAAATTCCTTGCAAGCAACCTGTGAAGCCTGGGCTCCAACTGGGTTTTAAACTCCCTGGCAGGTGTGATCACAGAATTATGCTTTTATTATTTTAGGACATCATGGTATTTTGAATAGGGGTACTGAGAAAAGAGTATATGATAATACACATATGTATTCAATCTCATAAGTATTCAGAAGTAGTCAAAATTCAGTCTGTGATTTAAACCACTTTTAAGTATATTCACTACATTTCTTTTTACCCAGTAACTTATCTCCCCAAAAGCCTGAAGAAAAGTGGTACTATGGCAAGAACAAATTAAATAAAAATATTTGGAAGTGTTGATCCTTTTTTTGGTAGAGGACTTGCCTTTAACCTGCTTATGTTTTAAGCTGTATTTCTTCACCATTTGACCAGTTACAACAGTTGGAAAAACTATATTTTTTGCAAGTAAATGGAATATAGGCATATTTTTTGTCTAACTGCGTCTCTGATAGACCACAGTCACGTTGCCATGTTTGTTTAATTTTTTCCAGGAAAACCTGTCCTCATAACAGAGATAAGTGTTAGCATTTATTTCAGTCTCTCTCCATAAAGATACTAAAAGCACCTATTAAATATTTTTTTTGAACAAGGACTTAGCAGAGGCTGCTGCTGGGGTATTCTCTTTCTCTCCCTTTACGTATCGCTGCTCTCCAACCACACCAACACCACTAGAGAGCTGGTGTGTACCCCAGGAGCTCTGCAGCCCATGCTGGAGTAAACGGGAGGGCTGCACTGGGTGCAGACCTGCTCCTCCCTGCCGAGTCCCATCCCAGCACAACCACTGTTTTCCTAGGGTTCCCCTGAATTTGAACACTGCATCTCTGGTCTGCTCCAGCACTTCCCAGAGGAAAAGGCATAGACCTCACTTTTAAAAAGAGTGGAGGCAAAATGAGACCACTTCCATGCCCTTCTGTGGTGATGGAGAAGCCATGAAGGTAATGTCAGTGTGGAAATCATGAGACTTCAGCATAGTAGTACTAATAATTTGGAATCATGTGATGTGTACGTTTAGACACAGAAGTCTGCCATGGCAGACTGTCTGTCACGGATTTCTACAAGATTCATTTACATCCTCACTCATTTAAATCCAAGTGGTGTTTATTCTGCCTTTCAAAACAGTCACACTTGTTTATTGCAAGGGTATAGGAAAGCACAATGATGCATTTCTTCCTTTTTCTGCAGTCTGCAGCCTACTTTCTTGTGATTTGGAAGTTTGCATCTGTACATTACAAAGGAAGACAAATATCAGAACCAAAGTAAGGAGACAAATATTGAAAAATATGTTTCTTTGAAATTTAGTTTTTTTAAAAAATCAAATGCAATATATTGATGTGAAGGCTGTTCCTAGGACTTTCCTTCTTCCTCGCTTTCCTTTTCCTTCATCTATTTTGTTATTAATACAGCACAGAACAACAGGACAGAACAGGAAGAATCTCTATTAGTTTTGGTTTCCTGAGAAATGTTAAATATTAAGAAAGTTAAATACTTGTTTTTATTAAAAGAATTTTTAATTAAATTTCCAACAAACTCTAATCACATCTATAATTTCTGTTGTGTAGCTGGTCTTCTTGAAATGCCAAATAGACAAGAAACATGCTTAAGAATGTATTGTGAGCCTATGATAAAGAACTTATGTCTCCTGGTACTGAGAATTCACCCACTCATCTACTTTTCACATATCCACTATTTTTCACATGAATCAGCCTGAAAGGTGATCAGGTCACTGAGAAGCTGCTGAGGGGAGTTGCTCTGGTGGATCTGATACTTAAAAGACCATGAAGAACAGGCTGGAGATGTGAAGGTCAGGGCAGCCTTAGCTGCAGTGACCATGAAATGGAGGACTTCAAGATGCTGAGAGAAAGGACCTCGAGGAGTCTATATTACATCCCATGCTGTTTAACACCTTTATTAATGACCTGGATGATGGGACAGAGTGCACCTTCAGCAAATTTGCAGATGATACAAAAAGGGGGCAGTGTCTGATACACCAGAGGGTTGTGCTGCAATTCAGAGGGACCTCAACAGGCTGGAGAAATGAGCTGACAGGAAACTCATGAAGTTCAGTAAGGGGAAATCCAAAACTCTGTGCACCAGTATATGCTGGGAGTGACTGAGTGGAAAGCAGCTCTGCTGAGAGGGCCAAGGGGATGCTGGTGAACACCAAGGGGACCATGAGCCAGAAATGCACCCTTGCACCAAAGGAGGCCAGCAGCCTCCTGGGCTGCACTGGGAGGAGTGCTGCCAGCAGGTTGAGGGGGGTAATCATTCCTATCTACTCAGCCCTGGTGAGGACACACCTGGAATGCTGGGTCCAGTGCTGGGCTCCACGGTATAAGAGAGAGACATGGACATACTGGAGAGAGTCCATTGAAGGGCCACAAAGATAATGAAGAGACTGGAGCATCTCTCCTATGAGGAAAGGCTGAGAGAGCTGGGGTTGTTCAGCCTGGAGGAGAGAAGGCTCAGGGGGGATCTCAAGGTGTTACTGAACCTGAAGGAAAGTTCCAAAGAGGATGGAGCCAGGCTCTTTTCAGTGATGCCTAGTGACAGAACCAGAGGCAATGGGGTCAAACTGAAACACAGGAAATTCTGTATAAACATGTGAAAAAAATTTTCTTTATTGTGATGGTGGTCAAACAGTGGCACAGTTGCCCAGAGAGACTGTGGAGTATCTCTCCTTGGAGATATTCAAAACCTGATTGGACACAACCCTGAGCAACCTGATGTAGGTAACTCTTGCTTGGGCAGGGGGTTGGACTAAATGATCTCCAGAAGTCCCTTCCCACTTCAGCCATTCTGTGATTCTTTGTAAAAGAAGACACTTATTAAGTATAGCCTAGTTGCAAGAAAATTATTATGGAAACTGTTATGATCTCTGGTGATTTAAGCATTTACTTTAATGAGACAACAACAACGTTTGTCAATTTGTGTCAAATTGTCAGAGGAAAGATGAAAGGTTAGTGCATAGAAGACACAAGGCTCAATTAATAGCTAAAATCCCTGGTTGCAGCCAGGCTGTAACACCCTAGAGGGCAAATTCAGACATGTATATAAAAAGCATATAACTGCTAACCATACCCAGTGTTTAACACTTTGGTGGGGCAGAATCTGAGCCCACCAGGCTGTTCAGAGACTGGCAGAAAGGAAGAAGGAGAATTACCTGATCTTCAGTACAATGTAGCTTAAAAAGTGATTTGTATATGATCAGCCTGAATATGGAAGGCTAAGTTTTTTCATTAGCTATTATTTTAAAATCTGTTTTGTAGAAGATATAAACCACTATGTCTGACATCTCATGTGCTCAAAAATCAGTTTCAAACAGCGGGCTGCTTTTGCCTCTGACGTATGATGGTGACTTTTTGGCATTTTCTTTCAGCAAAGGCAACACCACCACACACCAGGACCCAGAGTTCAAAAAAAAAGATCCATTAAGAGGCATTCACTGCAGCAACACCTGGCACCATTATCCCTCCTTCCTCTCATACCGTGATTCTGCAAAGACCCTGTCTTGATGCATCTAATGTGTTGAGGTGTTGAACATCAGCAATTCTCTGATAGTAATCAAGATTCAATAGAAATTCAGCTCCACAGTCACCAAACCCACCATATTATCCATTTTAGAAACCCAGATCTTTTCACCTATTCCTTGTCTGAAGAACTACCACTTGCTGATGGCAGTAACTGATGTGCCTGTGTGGGCTGAGGAAACTTCTTCCTGTCAAGAAGTTAATAGTGGGTGGAAGACAAAAGTGAAAACAAGCTACAGCTATTCATAATTCTCAACACAGGAATTTCAAAAATAGGATTCTATATTTACCAACTTGGTCTTTTACATATGATTTTTTTTATATTTTTTTTTAGAAAGGAAATATGCTTGCTTTAATATTTTAATTTTTGCCTGAGACTTTGAAATCTTCCATCCTCCTCTCTCCTACCTACTGTCACTACTAAAAAAGTCATTACCACTGGCCAGCTCTGCAGTCCAGGAGTAGCATGTCCATTGGCTATGTTGTATCACAAATATACCTGTTACCTACTCCATTTTCTTCACTTGATTTAATAAATTCCCATTTAATTACATTGGAATTCAAACAAAACATGGGTTGGAGCTGACTTCCATGCATTCTTAGTTTGGTGTGCTGCCTCTTAAGAACAAAACAGGTGTGAAAAGCGGTTAAAGTGATGCCATTCACTGAGGATGGTAGGTATGACATCACTATGTTACCAAGATGATGACTGAAAAAAGTGGTACAATGGCATTTAGTACTTATGCAGTTGTTCTTCCCAGCAGATCTCAAGCAGTTTGAAATGGCTGATTTCCCTTTACAGAGACTAAACCAAAGCATGTAGAAAGGCAATGGCTTGCTTAAGGATACTGCAAGGCTGGTGGCAGGAGAGGGATAAGAATCTAGGTACTAAGCATCCCAGACTGTTTCTGTCTCCAAAATATATTTCTTTTAAGTTCAGGGGTACAAATACAACTATACACGTCCAGCAGAATAAGTAACAGAGATATTCCTTACTAGACTCACCTTCAGCTTCATAAAAAGGATGTTTTAGTCTCTCCACAATGAATAAGTACCTTTCCTGATTAAAGAATTGTATGTATTCTTAACAAAATGTTCAGTCTTTCTATGTCTAGAATAGAACTTATCAACAGAAGAGAGCTGATTAAAGCCCATGCGTGCACAACATAAGCAATGCACAGTAAATCACTGCAAAAATAAAAGCTATCATAACGGATTTATTTCATGCAGAATGACAGAATGTAGAAAAATGATGAAATTTAGAGAATAGGATTTGATTGTTTTATTACAGAGAGGATTGGGGTCAGAGGCCAAACAGAAAAGAGCACTCTTGTCTGGATAATAAGGTGGGATTTGATGAGAGACAGGGAGTGATTTGCAAACCACCAGTTATGCACCTGAGAAAAAGAAAAAAATGAAGAAATTCAAAATTTCCTGGAATTTCGTCAGTGTCAAGATCAGAAACAAATGCTGAGGGGTGAAGATCTTGGGGGAAGATTCCTAGGACAGAAATGGGCATAAAGCCAGTGAAAGGGGCAGTGCACAGTGAGGACAAACAGGTGTCTAGCAACACAGTTGAGAACAAATATGTAAAGCTTGACTTGGAGGGGTTTCGTACAACTCCCGTTACCTTTCTGCCAACTATGGTGGCATCTGGCTCAGACCCAAGGGCAGCACGCTATTGATGGGTGCGCTTTACAGAACCTCAGAGGCTGACAAGGAGCCCAAGTTTGATCAGTTCCGGTACCGTAAAGACAGAAAAGTTCAGAGGATGGATACTAGGCAAAGCTGTAAGTGAAATATACAGTGAGTGGTGAACAAAAGTTTGTGTAGATGGTTGCACTGTATTGGCTCTTTGGAGCTGGAGCCTTAGAGCCAAGAAGAAACAGAGGGAATGGGACAATGACTATGTATATTTGAATTATTTTAACATAAATGGAAGATTAAAAGAGAAGAAGAATTAAACAAATGAGAAAAAAACATTTTAACTAATAATTTATATGAAACAGGAGACAAAACAAATATCAGTTATTCATAGGGAGCCACACCCATTGGCTTAGATTTTTTTTTTCAAAAATATTAATGAATATGGCTTTTACACATTTAAAATGTTTATTTAATGAAAATGAACCATGTGATGCATTAAGGGATGATTATTTAAAAATAGCAGCACTTTATGATGCAGAAAAAAGGCGGAATCTTAATAACTGCTTTCATTTATATTTTATGTGCAGAAACCCCAGCATAAAAACATTTTAAGAACCCGACTAACTAAATCAAAGTTATTCAAAGAAATGCTGCTTTCTCATTTTTAAAAACTTACTCTCTTGTGCTAAGAAAGTATTAGCGACAGGTGAGAGCACGAGGCTGCAAATTTAAACACATGGCTGCTCTGTCACTTTATTGCAGATCCGCCCTTTGGCATAGGGAGGGATTTTATGGCAACTTCAGCTTGGCTTCTGTTGAGTATTAGCAGAACCGTGTGAGTTGACTTCCCGTGGAAAGCCAAACTTCTAACCTGGTATCGGTCGAAAGACAGAGCTCCTGCTCCCACTGTGACTCACAGGCGGACACAGCCCCAGAGCTGCACTGCTCAACCTTCCCCAGCACCCTACAGGGAGCGACCCAGAGAACGGTCAGGGGAGCCTGAGCACGGCCATGCCTTCACCTTGCCATAGTAAGGGCCTTTTAAAAAAAAAAAAAAAAGGTATGAGGAAGGTTAGCCTCTACCTTCTCCAACCAGATCTGACAGCATTACTGAAACTCTTTCCACTCTTAATGCCACATCCCTGAGAAAGCTGCTCTACCCCATGAAAAACTTCCTATTCTGACCCCAAATTAAATAATAATAACAGAAGGTCATTAAATGAGCCCCCTCCACTGGTTTTGCCCATCTCTAATGCAATTATTTATTCTCTATATATTTTTCAATGTAATAAATATGTTGGTAATTAGGTAGAAACAGATGTACAAGGAAAGTTCAGTATACTGTGCCCGCTCATGCATTTAGACTGCGACGCCCTGGTGATGCAGGGATTATGTTCTTTGTATGGCACATAGTAAGTTACTATGGACACTTACAGGGTTTAGAACGAAATAATGAACTGCATTACTTTCACTGGTTTATTATTAGGTGGCAATGTTTTTCTAAATTAACTAACACTCATGCAAAATATTTCCTCCCTATTCTGTATGAAGCACATTTAAATGAAGAGATAAGCTTAAAATACAGTACGCAATCGTGGTCGGACATATACCCTGCAGATTGAAAAGTGACAAGCGTGTGTCCCCCACACACTATATGTAGGACAACCACAGACACTTTTATTTGTTGGTGCTGCTGACAAAGAAGCAGAGCTGAACCTATTTCCTGTGCACTCACGGGGCTGCATTATCCATGGATCACATTTAAAGTGGAACTAATAATTTTAAAATAACTGTCATAACTGTGTGCATGTCGAATTCAGAGACATGCACCCAGGGATGTGATTTGCAAGAAGCATCAAAGACACCAATAGTTCATGGTTCAAAAATAGCTGGTCTTAGACCTTCCATGGCTAAAAAACCTGACATCACTGCATGAAAGGAAACAAGGTAAGAAAGCAGCTACATATAGAACTAACATTTATGCTTGACTGGAGGCAGTAGGGACATAATAAAACTGGTTAGCTGATGAGAGACCCTACAGGAGTTTCTCACAAAAACAGGAAAGCAGCATTAAACTGACATTTACTCAGCAAGCCACCAACCAGAAGTGCTTGGGGGACCCCCTACACTGAAGCAAAATGCCAGAGCTGTATAATCATTAGACTTTGATGGATCCCACTGACGTCCCAAAGGCTGTTCTGTTTCTATTTTTCATTTCTTTCATCTGATCTTCATCCATAATTTGACAAACTATTTTTAAGTGTCTATTTTCCTTGTGATTTATATATTCCAGGCTCACCAAATTAATTCAGTACTTCACCCTATCACCGACTACACTTATCTCTTGTTTAATTGTTAAAGTGACACCATAATATGAAACCTGTCCCATTTAGAAGTAGTGATGAAAGCTGATCTTTTTTGTGACAAACACACCCCTGCAGCTGAGATCCCCCCAATTTGTGTGCTCCTAAAGTCACATTCTACCACTGTTTTCTTCTACTCTGCATTAAGCTCCAGTGACGGAAGTAGGAAGAGACATTAAAAAAAAAGTAACTGTGAAAGGTTTGTGCAGAAGTTTTCAAAATGGTTTTCTGGGCACCAAGAGACAGGCAGTTGGCTGGTATAAATCAGTATATGTCCCCCTCAGTCAGGGAAGCTCATCCCATTACTGAGAGTATGACTCGGTCTCTGGATGAAGCTACAGAACGTTCCTGAGACTCACCCATGCCAAAGCTCTTGTGCCTCTGGTCCCCAGGGAAGCACAAGTAGAAGAATTTTCTGCAGGACCTGATAAAATGCAGTGGTATTTGACCTCTGAGCTCCCCTGCTGCCTCACATTTCCGTGGATGGTGCATTGGTAGCTATTTATTTCATTGGAAGAGTGTTTTTATTAAATTCCTAACTCATTTATTGTCTAACAGCAGTATAGGCAAGTCAACAACAGTATAGGCAAGTCAAGTCACCTTTTATATACACTGAAAAGAGCCATGTTAAACCTAGTAAATTATTGATGACCTACTTAGCATTTACAAGGGTCTTCTGTTTCAGTCTGCGGTTCCCTCACTGCACTACAACTTAGAGCACCTCCAGAACTAACAGTTTAAAACAAAATCATTCAGTCCTGGTTAAATCATAAGCAAGGCATAAACTTGAAAACTCCAGCTACACCATTACTACCTGAGGAAAAAGACAGCCTCTCAGACAACCCAGGCCCGGCACACTAGAAATTATGGCAATGAGAATTTTGGAGGAGTCTCCAAAATTAATCTCAGTGAACATTCCTCAAAAGCAAAGACAGACAAAGAACACGTATCTCAAATGTGATGATCTCTGATTCAGTGCTCACCATTACTATCATAAAGGTCTTTCTTTAGCAGGATAGGGGACCAGGGGAGAACAGCTTTTGTGCAGTGAATGTTTTTGCTGTATTGAAAGATGTGACCAGCTGAAGAGAATAAAGCATCTGGAAGATGCCACTTATGAGGAAAGATTTTCAAGTATTTAGACAGTTGGTTCAAAGAAGAAAGGAATAAGTTGTTGGGGTTTTTTTATTTGCATAAGTAATGGGTTTGAATTGTAGCAGGAGAGATTTAGCTTTCTAATAGAGCAGAGAGTCTGTGGGAACGGCAGTGTCTCCATCACTTAAAGGATTACAAGAACCAAGGTCTATCAGGAGCAGTTTAAGTGCAGGTGAGTCTGCTTTGGGGACATGGAAATAAACCAGGTGAATTTCTGTCACCATTATTTTTTAATTTCATACTGCAAAAAGCCATTGTCAAAAAAACTCTGAATTCTCAGAAACAAAATTAGTTTATGGGAATCCTAAGTTAACACAGAGGTATAATCAGTGAGTTAAACAGGTTTTTCTACATTAAAGAGCAGATTGAATTCATGAATAGGTTTTATCTGTCTGCACGTGCACCTGAGGCAGGATCCAGCTGTGCAGACATAGTAATTTAGTGCCTTTTCAGCTACTCCACAATACCCCACTTGCTGCCTAGTTACTGCTACAGAATGGTAGGTCTCTCCCATGGATCTTCCAGCCCCATGCACATCTGGGGCCCTGATGGTGTCTCAGAAGGAACCCACTGCAGGGGATAAGCTGAGGCCCAGCACAGCCCCGTGCAGTTACCCCCAGAGAGGCAGCTGGTACCCTTTGGCATGGGCTGGCACATCCCCCCATCCCTCCAATTGCTGCATGAGAAGGACATGGGTCTCCTCAGGGCCCTGGATGAGATATCCTGGAGCCTCATGGGTGGTACTAACACTTACATCCAGGCGAATGAATTGAGCTCCTAGTGTCTAATGCAAGACTGGAGCTATAAAATGCTGCCTGATGCCCTTTGCTATACATATAACATATTTTGAAATCATGCTATTGCAACCTCCTCAGAAACTATGCAATAAATTATACTTCAAACAATGACCAGCTCTGTTTTAAAACAATTTGGATATGATTTTCCTAACCCCTGTGCCACTACCATCATAGCTTTTTAGTGGCTTTAATTTCCTTCCTGATAGACTTTTGTTTGCACAGTAGATCATTAGGAAATACTTGGTTGAAAAACAGGTTTTAGAACAATAAAACCAGTGGTCAATTCTTAAAGCTTAATAGGGGTATGCTGAAGCAAACATATAACATGCAAAAAAACCCCCGAGAACAAAAATTCACCTATAATTTCTGTAGGAAATCGTATATTTTATGAATCCTATTCTGTCTGTTAGTCAGGGGAGAGATGAGGAAAGATAAGAGAGGCATACTCTGAGACAAATATATGAAAACTTTCTTTACTTTTTATTATAATAGCATTTGAACTTACAGGTCACTACCTACTAAGGTTAATGCAGATTTAACCCACTAACATTAAATATTAATGTTTTATCTTTCTCTTGCATTTTAAATAAAAATTTAAAAATTTATTTGTTCCCAGAAGCTAGCCACAAAGACTGAAAACCATTTTTTTTCAAATAAAACTGTTTTTATTAATTAACAGGAAAATCTTCAACATAGTAGCTTTTGGATTCCTGTAACTTCCAGAATAAGAGCAGAGATGATTCTCACTGAGCTCCCACTGGCTTCTTCTGGAACTGTTCATTATTATATTACTGATTAACAACAGGACAAACAAAACTATGTCAGTGGAGTTTTTTCATAATTACCTAATACTGGCTGACAAAAAAACGTGAAACAAGTAATTCGTTAAATTGTCCAAAAGCGAGCAAATCTGAAGGTGTGTATCGGTACATATTTTTATTTTTTTATCAGTCAGAAGAAACAACTTCTACATCTTAAGTGGTAGTTTGAAAATATTAAGTCAAAAAAGAAATTTCAGCTCCTAGATTTCATTTTTCTTACCTCCTTTTTCAAATGTTTTCCAGTATTTTCTGAAACTCTTCTGAAGACTTCAGGAATTTAAAATTTAACAAGGATCTGATCCTGAGATTACATAATCAAATCATTCCTCTACTATTCCAGTTTTATTAGATCTTTGGAAGTTGAAAACACAGTGAAATCTCCTACAAATGTAGGAGAAAGTTGAGGTTACTGGAAACAAGGACATGTGGCTTAGCCACAGAATCATGTAGGTTAGAAGGGACCTCCAGAGCTCATCTACTCCAATTGCTTACTCAAAGCAGGTCCAGTGAAAACAGGTTTAATCCAACATGTCTGTATAAAGGGCAGCTATTTGAAAATGTGAAAGCTTTGCAGTTATTCTACAAAAATATACCTCTTTAAAATAAAGTGTTTATGAACAGCCAAGCAAGAACATATTTTAACTAGAAAGTAAAAAGTGATTTATCTTCTTCAAGAGCTTAATTTCATGCCAGAATGATCCAATGTACTCTGTAGGAGGAACATGAAGGCAACAAGAACAGGAAGTAATAATTGAAAATTAAAGCTTTTGTTACCTTGGGCGGGTTAGAATGCACTTGTGCAGGTTCCAGTAATGTAATTATAATTACACTGCATAAAGGTGTGAGAGCTGAAGTACCATTATGTAGTGCTCATTGTTGTTTGAGATGATGGGCAATAGGCAGTTAGCCTGTTTTAGCATCCTGTTTGAAGATTAAAGCTTGGATAATAAGAAATAACTCTTGTTTTCTTCCTATCATACACTGGTGAAACACCATAAAGCTTTAATAATCAGAGAAATGTTCAGAAACCATGGTGATGAGCCTGGCACGAAGAGATTAATAAACTAGACAACTTGGTAAACTTCAGCTTCCAAACCTCAGCAAAACTGTAGGCACAAAGCAGCAAAGAGGAGTTTTCTAAGGGAAGTTCACATGATCACAACATACCTGCTAGTTTGTGAATAACTTCAAGTTGTTGTTAAGGAAGGCATGTATCCATCAGAGAACTGAATTTACACCTCAGTGGAGCTTTATAGACCTGCATTACACTTTGGAGTCAACGATTTCTACAAACTCATGGGAGTTTGTCCTGCTTTTTTTGCAAGATCCCATTTCTTAGCTGTGATTGTAGGCTATGCTCAGATTTGGGGTATGTGTATTCTGATGTAGTAGTTTGTTACCCAGGAAGTGTTAGCATGATGTTTTTAAACCAATCACAGAAAGAAACAAAGTCTCTCAATTGAGAACTGTACTACTAAGAGTAAACATTTTTTTCCTTTGAATATTTTGACTGCCCCATAGATTTTGTTCTGAGGAAGATTACAGAAAGAGAAATTTGCTCTACTAATTGAAGGATACATGCCCAGCTCCCAGAAGCTGTATTTCTGTTTCTCCAAATACTGCAATAGGCTTTTGCTCCTTAGAGAGAATTAAAAAAGCATGGCCCTCACTTGGAAAGTTCTTTGAACAAATCAGTTCTACCGAGGCTCTGTACTCCAAAGAAGGTTGTGCTTCCTGAGTCACACAGGTGTTTTACAAACACCCTGGAATTTAGCACAGACTGAAGACCTATTAATGCAACAGGGCAAATGCAAGATCCGGCACCTGGGAAGAGAGCTCCTTGCAGTGGTGCTGGCTGGGCTTGGCTGGGGGGAGCAGCTTTGCTGAAAAAACGCTGGGGGTGTTGGCAGACAGAAAGAGAGCATGAGCCAGCAGTGTGCCCTGGCAGCAAAGAGGGCCAACAACATCCTGGGCTGTGTGACTAGAAGAATAGCCAGAGAGGGAGCAAAGTAATCATCTCCCTTTACTCAGCACTCGTTAGGCTGTTTCTACATATTGAGTTCCATTTCAGGCTCCCCAGTACAGGAAAGACATCAATAAACTAGAGTGGGTTTACTGGTGGGCTGCCAAGGTGGTCAGGGACTGGAGCACTCACCCTGGGAGGAGAAACTGAGAAACCAGGGGCTGGTTCAGCCTGCATCAGAGATGGCTTTGGGGCTACCTATCAGCAGCTCCCAAGCACCTCTGGGAAGATCAGTAAGAAGATGGAGCTGGGCTCTTCATGGCCGAGCACACCAGGAGGATGAGATAGAATGGACATAGATGAGCCTGAGCTACCTGGTTT
>NW_009260493.1:556422-584979 GCF_000687185.1 Egretta garzetta
TCCCTTCCAGCCCAATTATCTTGTGATCCTATATGTCCCCAGAAAAGAAGCCAGAGAGTAGAAAGGATCACAGCTAACATGAGTCAACAATGTTTTGCTGTTGCCAAAGCAGCAAAATCATCCTGGGATGAATAAAGAGGAGCAGACTTGCAAGACTCTGCAGAAAAGAAGGGAATAGTCTGCCCTTTGCTTCAGTCGTGAGTAGGAATAACCTTCAGTTGTAGCAATAGATTCAAATGCCACATGTTCCTCCTTCCAAATTACACTGCTTAGCCATTCCCTATTCTGGAGTACATATAAAGCCTCATTTATAGCTGTCTATCTCTCTATTTGTGCTATCTTTCTGGTATTTTCTGTCCTGTCTGTTCCTGCAGACATTTGAGCTAATAACAATAATAATAAAAGCTTTTATTTTACCCTAAAACATTGGAGGGGTTATAAAGGGTGGGTGAAGAGAAAAGGAAGTCTGAAACAGAGAATTCAAGCCTTGATTTTTCTTGGCAAGGAAAATTGTGGTGCTGTTGTACCTTGGTACTGACAGAATTATGCTTTAAATAATTTCAGAAATGCCTATAAAATTAGTTACATCAAGATAGACACTTCTGTTATATTTAACACAATATCAAAAAATGAGAAGGAAGAAAAATAGCTGTGGATCATCAGAACTGTTCTTTCTTGCAAAATCAAGTGTAAGCATTGCGGCTTCTAGGCTCAGGATTTCAGTCACTGAATAAAGTCATGCACTTCAATAGGTTTAATCTCAGAAATGCTCATTTTATCACTTACGTCTGATATTAAGTCAATCTTTACTGGATTCTACCAGGGCAGAGACATTTAATAGCTGCCTTTACTAGTCTAATTAACTTTCAAGATCATTCTCAGGCCAGATTTGTATTTCTAGATAACAGAAGAACTAGCCAGAATGCCTGTAGAGAAAA
This sequence comes from Egretta garzetta, assembly GCF_000687185.1. NCBI lineage: Eukaryota > Metazoa > Chordata > Aves > Pelecaniformes > Ardeidae > Egretta > Egretta garzetta. The sequence goes on from NW_009260493.1 coordinate 557,361, forward strand.
ACTTTCTCTTGCTAAATGGGCACTTTATGGAAATAAGGGAGATTTGTACTTATTATTTAATCTTACTTATCCTTTACTTCATGTAAAATCTTGGTAGACACCATTCTTAGACATAATTTTGTGTTCTTGACAAAATACTTAAAGAGTTTATCAACTGCTTTGCAACCTTTAGTTAAAACTGGGTGAGTAAAGCTCAAAACTGTAATTAGCCAATGTCTTTTTTCAGTCATCTGAAATAAAAAAGGCAAAGAGTTAAATGCTTTTTCAGTAACATAATTTTCTTAAAGATGTACAGGAGTATCTCTACAGAAATCTATACAAAATCAAGAATCAATATTTATTATAACCTTGATCAATAACAATGGGGAACAGTGTGGATAAACCTATGAATTTCTGAACTTTTTAAGATTAGACTGCAGAAAGGTTCAGATCTGAATTCAGCAAAAATACACATCGAACCTTGGACATCTAACACAGGGTGCAGAACTAATGCGATCTGAGTTGTGTATAGCCATACAGAAAAAAAAAAAAACCCCAAACCAAGAACTCTGGAAATATTTATATAGTTTCATATAAAACTGGGAACAAGAAAGACAAATAATGTGTGCATTTCATAAGGTAGGAAGGATAGAAAAAAAAAAGTTTTCAACAATTACTCCTTTTAACCTATCACTGTAACATCTTTTTAAAACCAATTTCTACGTGGAGTCTCTATTCTGAAAAGATCAATGCATATTTTTATACATGTTCTATATAGGTACACTATATAATTCCAATAACATTTGTCAGAAAAATAATCATAATATTTCATTGAAGGACATACTGTATCAAGAGAGAAAAATTGATGGACCTTTTCAAGGTATCCATATTTCAGTCCTTATAGGAACAATGGCCACAAAAGACAAATTCCTTGTCCTTCATGATGAAAAAAAAAAAAAAAGAAAAAAAAAAAAGAAAATTATAAATGCAGTTCTCTGCCATATGTGGAAGAATGGAAATCTTTCAGGCAAGCCTCAAGTTAAATCCTCAGCTGCTGGTCAGGTTTCATTCAGTCTTTATTTAGACAAGCCTGCCACACCTGCATGTCTAAAACCAGGACAAACCACCAGATTTTTGTACACCCCAAGTGAGTCTATCATCTTCTGCGTTAGGTCTTCCCAGAATGGAAACCAGGATTAGGTGGAACCAGATCCATTTCTTTCAGACAGCCCCTACCTGAGTGCTACCTAAAGGGAAATTATACGCCTGTGCCCTTTGGGCCTTTTTTCTTCCTCCATCCAGGTCTGCCCATTCCCACTATGCTGCCTAAATCAGGAAGGGGATGTGACTTTGCTCAGGACTGACAACAGCTGCTCCCAGTTCCTTTCTGACTCCTTTGAATTTCCCGAGCTTTACCAGTCAATACCAAGGCCCACTACAACCATTCCCCTGGAAACCAGACTGCCTGGTCTCCTAAACAAAATCTGAAGGCAGATCTTGTGGGCAGAGGAAAGGCGTCTCTGAGGTCCCAGCCGGGTGTACAACCGATAAGCCAAGGCTGGAGAAAGAAACCTCTGTGCCACCACTGAGATCCTGGAGAAAAGGAGCTTTCTCCCACAGGGAGGCAGATGCCACGCTGCAGAGGAAGCTCAGCCACCATGGGGAGAATCTCTTCATTGCTCGTCTGTATTTTCTGTTAGAGAGTTAAGCAACAGGTAATCATCAGCTGACAGATGCTCACACAAGCAACTTTAACAGTTAATTTCTATGCATTTCTGACTTTAGAACTTGCTTTTTAATCACTTGTGCATGTAAAATGACATTGTTTGCATATTTGCTGCTGTCAAGATGAAGAAAGCAAAGATCCTTTTATGTACTTATACTACTGTAGATAAATCAGAAACTCTAAAAAAAGTTGGGTTTTGCTCCTTAACACTGGGATTTTGTTGAGTTTCTATCTAACCTTCTGCCAGGCAAATCAGAGTGTGTATATTTCAAAAGGGCTGAGGAAGAATCTCACCATATAGACCATGAACTGTTACTTGAAAAACACCAGTTCTGATGAAAAAAAAAAAAAAAAAAAGCATACTGGTGCATTGCGATATAAGTTCTAAATTCTTGTTCACTCATAAGGAATGAGAGAAAAATAGATTTTCTGATTTTTTTCTAATTGATATAACTTGTGGTGAATCAAAATTGCACAACGGCATCTGAATGTTTTCTTTAATTCTAATTTGTAATGAATGCCTTTATGCTTCCTACGTTGTCATCTGTCTCAACAACATTAAAGTCCAATTTGTTGACATCTGGTCCAGTCCAAATCAAATCAAAGACGTTTGACATTGCAGAGCTGTATTCAACAAGCTTTCAGACAAACAGCAGAGGTTGGACAGAATTTTTCAAACACTGCAGCAGTACTCCCTCATCCTCAGTATACCCTGGAAAATAGTGTGAGAATCAAGTATCAGAAAAGAAAGAATCAAGAGTTAGAAAGGTTCTTTCCAATTTTAGGTAACTGTAAACTAGAGTAATTCCACTGAAGTCAGCAGAATTGTGCTTGGAAAAAAATAGAGAAATTGCATTTCCTCAATTTGAACAAAAGTTGTTTAACTTTAAATATATGGATGAGTATTCTTCATTATTCACAAATGCATCATTCTAGTTCCCTTGTAATGCAGGTATAAATAAGCTTTTCATAAACTTCATCTCCCTCCACACAAAACTGATGTATCTGAAATTTTGGTTTATGTAATGAATAAAACTTTCCTCAGGAAATCTGAAGCAGAGTCAGTAAAGCAACTCAGAAACAGGAGGTTTCAAAGTAGGAAATGATCTCATTTCTTGCAGATTGTCTTAGGCTCTACTTTCCTACTGAAAATCTAAAATAGGTTGGCTGAGTAATTTTTAAGCCTGTAAGTCATTAAAATGGCCAAAACATTTGCTAGAGTTAGTGGGCATGGAGAAGAACCCTTTTCCACAATCAGAAGTTATTTTGTTTATTGTGTCTTGATTTAAGCTTTGCACATAAATCTTCAGAGCTTTTATGAAATAGTATTTTGGTCTCTAGAAAGGAAAGGCAAAAATAAAGGGAATGGAGCTGTATAATGACTAAGATGAGGGTAGAAGTCAAGCATTCTTGCATTATAATACTGGCTCTGAAAACATTTTGAAGTGAGCTGTCGGCTAGTTGTAAGTTCTTTCTTCTGATTCTTCATTTGTGAAATGTAAATAGATGATAAGTTTGTGAGAATTAATGTGATCATACAGTGCTTTAAAACTCCTACAGTTAATATAAATTCAGGGTGTATCCATCAAAGAATGTAACAAGCAACATAATTGCACAGGCAAGGTCTAGGAAGTGCAGGATTTAGGTGGCATCAATGTTTTCATTCCTTCCAGCGTGGAGCTCCTGAGGAAAAATGTCTGTTGTGATTTCAGTAATGTAACCATCCCCTTGACTCTGCAGCCCCTTTTAGACTGCCCATGTCCATGTCAACCAGAGCACCATCCAGAATGCCTTTTGGTCCCTTGCACCGTAAGCTTTCCCTAGACAGTTATGGAGGTTTTATAGGCAGCATCCAAGGGCTGCAGTGAGAGCCATTTTCTTGGATTGTCTTTATACAATATAATTTCGCATGTAGTTTGAGCTCAGTTGTCGTCATCCCCAAGCTAGTGACTGCAGCACGTCACTCTGAAAGATCATTTTCAGTATATGATTTTACGTTAGTCCACAATACACAAACCCAAGTTTAGTTTGGAGTGGGTTTGGGTTTTCTTTTCAGTTGAAGATTTCTGTGCCAAATAACTAACTGAGTAAATGTAAAGATCTCTCTGACATGAAACCATGGTAATGAAAACACCAGCCTAGTGCTAAACACCGTCAACAGAAAGACTTGTGTCCTCAAAAAGGCCAACACCATTTATCAACACATTGTAAAAAGTATGAACACCCTGACCTCAGCTGGACGTGGCTGGGTGATTGAAACCTAACCATCACTCCTTTCAGCAATACATCTGTTTCACTGTCAAAAACAAACTCACAAGAGGATGTTATTTTCCCCCAGCACCCCAAGATGTGCTGAGTGCTTCATAAACAGAAAGTGACCACCACCTGCAGCAGCAGCAAAGCTCAGGGTCAGGCTGGGGAGGGAAGATGAGGACAGAAACGAGATGATGGGTACCTACAACAGTGAGTTAGCAACGTTAGGTATAACATTGAGTTGGCATATAACTATTTCTACAGAAAATAAATATAAAAGATAGAACATGTGACCAAATCAAAAAGGGTTGGGAAGAAAAGTGAGGAAAAGCGCTGCTCTAGAGCCACTGCCATTTGGAGGTGCTGCATGCCAAAGCCGTGCAGCAGTCCTGTGCACCTGGGGCCTATTAAAGTGTGGCTGCTATCCACTGGCCTCAGCTTCTAAAACCAAAATAAACAAGTAACAGAACATAACACAGACATACCTAGCAAGGAGCGCTTCATGTGAGGAGATGAATGGCAGCAAGCTGTGTGAGATGGTGTCATGGGCTCTGAGCAGCCGCAGGCACCTGCTGGCAGAAGGCCTGTGTCAGGACCAGAGCCTCTCCTCAGTCTATTTTTCACTAAAAAAGAGTGTAGATATGATTCAATGTCATGCACCTCCCCAATTCCTCTCTCTACCTCTTGAAGAAAGCAGCTCATCCTGTACTCCCCCACCTTCCTATCCACCTCCGGGTGTTTTGAAAGAGCTGCCTGTCATATTTTAAAGCAGACCCCACCTTATGGTGAATAACAGCGTCTAAAAAAATCCTAGGGCACCAAATCTTACTGCTGGCCAGGAGCTACTGAGACCTCTGCGGTTTGCCTGTGGTGGAAGGGCGAGCGACTTGGCCAAGCTACCAGCTGCTGGGTCACAGGTAAGGGAAGGGCGACCATCTCCTACAGGTGCTCCAGGGGAGACCCTGATACCAAAGGTGGCCTCCTATGGAAATGTCCCCACTGCCTTTGCTCCTCCAGTCACTGGAGGGGGTTACTGTCATGAGGGGAAAAGAGGAATGAAATAAGAAGGCAGTCCTGACAGCCTGCTTTTCTTCCCTAGCCTCCGGGCTTCTATTTTGGGTAGAATGGGCAAATCCACCACTTCTCCAGCTGTCCAGCTCCCAGAGCAGCAGGAAGAGGATGGCTGGAAGCACAGCAGCCAGCTGCAGCCTTCTGAGAAGAGTCAGCTCTGAGTCACCACACCACCACACCGCATTATTATCACCACTTAGCACACACACAGATGACCAACGCCCTCCACAAAAGGCTAATAAATGGGTATTACTTCTATTTTAGCCTTTACCTCTTCTCTTTATTCGGTCTGATTTCTCATGCCAGCACTTCACAAGCATCTTGAAAAGCAACATTCAGAGCGTCTTCTCCCAGGCTTTCAGTTATACATACCAAAGGGAATTAAATTTCAGACAGTAGCCTGAAATTCGTCAGCACCAGGGCCATATCCCAACTGAGGGATGTCTCTCTGGGCTGGCTTGGTCCAGGTCCAGAAGCAAGTCTGCATGGTGGAGCACATGGAGGTGAGGGACAACACCTGCCCCCCCTTCCTACCTGCCCTCCCACAGTGACACCATGCCAGATGCTTGCCCTCTTGCCTTGCCATGCTGGGGCACTACTGGGAGGATTGCTAGGACTACCTACATTACTTAAATAACCACTCCTTTGAGGAGAGGCTGAAGAGCCAGGCAGGAGTATCCTGGAGTTTAAATCCATTCTACATGTCACCAGTTGGACTGTGCTGCTCTAGAAAATTTTTCTCCTTGTACAGGCAGAAACGCTAGCCGTGAGCAGTACAATAGTTGCAAAAAATACTCTGCAGGGGAACACCAGCTCTAAACACTCTGTTATTAAGGAACCATCTCATAAAAATCTTTCACAGATCTGATGACAACTCCTTGCTGAATTATTCAAAGCAATAACATCTCAGCATATTTTTAAGAATATTACACGCATTCACTTGCTTTTCTTTTCTGCTTGAAAAAGGCCTGTTGCTTTCAATAATATTCTCAATATATCAGCATCATCAATTAAATTGAATAATCAGTGTTTTTCTCTGGAAGAGCACTAAGAAGACAGAATCAACATAATTTATTGTAATTTAGTCACAAATTTATTGTATGATTAATACTATGATGGGCTCAATTTAACATGACTATCATGGACCTAAATATATGCCTACTGGGTTTTAAACTTGACAACAATAGCAAGAAAGACAACATGACCTCTGGCATTTACATCTTTGCAATGCACGTGTTGGCACTAACTCACTTCTCACTCAGTGATGAAATGTTTTTATGTTCACTGCAGTTATGCCAAAATTATGCTGGTAGAAATCACAAGAAAAATAGGCCACAGAATCCTTCTCATACAACAAAAATTATCTATACACAATTTGGACTGGATCCTCATATCCTGTGAATCACATAGATGTTTTGATTTACAGCAGCTGGAAAATCTATCCCACCAAACCTAAATTACAGGCTTCATCTGAGAGGTAAATCCCTGGGAAGCTTCAGCTGACATGGAATCTATGTGCTGTTTTCACATGCAGAGGCTGTGTATTATCAGTCAAAATCTTTAGGTGATGAATATTGCAGGTTATGCTCAGGCATAGCTAATGCAAGATGTTCAGTAAGTAGAGCCATACTTTCAGCTCTCAGCCATCTCCTTTTCTTCCTAACCCGCAGCAGGGGTTTTGGAAGAGGCTTTCTTTCCACTTTCTTGACATTGCTCAGGACTAGAAGCCTTTTCCCCCTGCCTTCCTACCATGGTACACAACCGTTTTTACCTCTCTGTTTCCTCCTTCCAAGACAGGAAAAAATCCTTTCTTTCCATGTGCCTGGGGCAAAGCAGAACACAGTCCCTTCCACTCAGCTCAGTTATCTGAGGATGTGTATCATTCCAGTACTTTTCTTTCATGGCACTGTTAGGGATCTGCATCTTTCCTGAGAGGTGGGTCAGATCTATACTTATATGGTAATTTATTCACTATAATTGCTTTTTAAGTTTCTATGATCCATCTGTCTAGCAAGTAGGTATACTATCCCTTGGGAAAGTACAGATATCACATACATTGCTTACAACATCAAGAATGTGCATAATACATTTTTACTTCTCTCTTAAACAGAGTTCAGTCACTGGAAACAGGAACAAGATAAGGCAGTTCGCCACAGACTGCCAGGAGGTGTCTTGACATCCCAGTCTGGATACTCTCCATTGTCTTGCTTGGGTTCCAGCGATTTTCCTAACCTTTACCCATTTGCTTAAAGATCTGAATGTGAACTGGTTGTTATCCAACAAATTGTCTCTCTGCCATAAATGCAACTGGGAGTGTGGGCCAAAGTCCAACCACTTTCAAAATGTTGTAGTTTCAGTAAAGAACATTCTCTACTCTAAAAGCTCAACTGACCAGCAGCTCAGCTGGTCCACTGTGGCTGCCTCTATATAAGTTACCTGAGAAGTTACCTGGGCACTGGGACACTCTGTCTTGTAGTGTTAGAGCCATGTCATTAGCCTGTGCCAACTTTTTCCCAAATAATTCCTGGGTACTGTTCAACAGTTAACATTGGATGGAGCTTATCACAACCAGGCCATGCACACAGAGCCAACCACTTTTGGAGGCTCAGGGGATGTATGAGCATAGACATGGGCTGTTCTGTACTAGCCTAGTTCTGTACTAGTCAGCCTCAATTACGATAAACATTTCTGGACACTTCTATTTTGCCAGCTTAAATGGCTTGTAACTGTGCGCATGCTCTTAGCCCACTCATATTGCAAAGCAGAAAAATTTACTCTGAACACCACTGGATGGCCTGTAAGCTAAGGTGCGTCATGAAAACCGGGACTAAGATTGAGTCCTGGGACTGTTACCAAGCTCAGCAGACACCCACTACTTTCTTAAACCTCTGTAACATACTTATACATTTGATGCCTAAAATATAGCCTATGTTATGATTGCCTTGTAGTGCTCTTATGGTGACTATTACTTCATGACAAATTAAGCACATACTCTGGCTAGAAAGCCTAAGCTGGGACAGTTAGAGGCTAAGAGCATGGTTCTGTTACATAAAGCTTGAAAAGTATCTCTTTTTTGAGTAAAGGGATGAGTATGCACATGTAGTTTGTGTCTGCAATTAATAATATAGCAATGCCATCATGGACAACTGCATCAATAGATTAAACCACCCCCAACCTCGTTGTAATTCAACACCGTAGGAGGAGAAGGTCATGGCTATATTCAGGGGTTAAAATTAAGAGGAAGATTCATTAACTTTGAATCCAGCTCATCATGCCTGCAAGACAATATACTGGGCAATGGCTTTGCATTCTTAATAAGACAGGAAACACTAGAAACAGATTGTCAAAAATAACTTCAGTGAAGTAATATTTAAAACTAAACAGTACTGGCTATAAAACAAGATAGCAATTCAAGAAATGTGTGTGTTTTAAAAGCACTCATGAATATATCAATAAACAGATAAATTCAATTATATTTTCTCATGCTGAACTCATATCTTTCTCAAATGACTTTTGGAAATTAATGATAATCAACAATATAGGAACGCTGTGCTGGAATTTAGTGCAAAACAGGAGCTGAAATCTTTCTACATGACAATATCTAATGAAAGGTAAAAATCTTTGGTACCTACTTTATTTCAAGACCTTTTCTTTGCCTTCCTCCTCTTTAGCAGAGACCATTACTTTAGATGCATATGTGAGTACTGGTATTGTTGTTGGCATCATGTCAGAGTTACTGAGATTAGATCTGATTTTATATGCACTTATAGCAGTGCAAAGAGCATAGATATAAAGATAGCCAAAAGTTGGATGGATAAATTAATATGATAGCAAACTTGAAATCAGGGCCAAGTTTAGTACCAAGGATGTGGGATGGCACTGATGACACCAACTCTAATGCTTGTTACAGCAAACCTTGCAGCAAAGCTCCAGTATCACTGAGTTAGTGTGGTGGTTTCTGTAAGGTTGTATGAGTGAGAGTTTCCACAAGGAAGGTCTACACAGGCATCAGCTCCGCTGACCAAAGATCAAGGACTGTACGTGCATGTGCTTCCACCTGCTTATTTTAAATCCCTTCAGACAGCAGGTAAGAAGGTTGTCCTGCCTTCTCTGCTCTGATATTAAAGCACTGACACGGCTTTTTTTTAAAAAGTGGGAGAGATTGTATGCGCACTAAGTATTTTAGAATAAAAAGCCTTTCAAAAGAGTAGTGTCCAGCTGCTTCGGAAGACGGGGTGGACACCACGGCTCCACTGGTGCGAAGGTGGGTGGTTGCACTTCCCTTGCTGCTGGGGAGAAAGTGGCTGGAGCAGGGCAGCGCTGCTGCGGGTCTGTTTCTACTGTGCTGCCTGTGAGGGCAGTGGAAAGCGGCACCGTTTCCTTCCAAACTGCTCCTGTGGCCAGAAATGGGGGAGTACAAAGGTACTCAAAACTTTCTTTACATGCTCAGCTCTTGTTTGCTCCAAATGTGATCCAGTCCGGGAGGGGAACCACATCTTTTATCACGCTTGGTCTTTGGTGAAACTAACAATCAGGGATGTTCAGCCTTCCCGCTGTGAACTTTGTGTGGTACTGCTGTAAGATGAGAGCAGGAGACTTGCGTATTCACTGCCTGTATGTGTGAATGATGGGACAGGAGCGAAACAGGGGGTGTACATGCGTGCTGGGTTTGGCTGGGATAGAGTTATATTTCTTCACAGTAGCTGGTATAGTGCTGTGTTTTGGATCACTGATTTTTGGATCAGTGATTACACACTGATGTTTTAGTTGTTACTAAGCAGTGCTTACACTAAATCAAGGACTTTTCAGCTTCTCATGCTCTACCAACTTAGAAGGTGGGTGGGAGATGCACAAGAAGCTGGGAGGGGGCACAGCCAGGACAGCTGACCCCAGCTGACCACAGGGGTATCCCACACCGTATGACATCATGCTCAGCATATATAAAGCTGGGGGAAGAAGAAGGAAAGGGGGGGGATGTTTGGAGTGATGGCATTTGTCTTCCCAAGTCACCGTTACGCGTGATGGAGCCCTGCTTTCCTGGGGATGGCTGAGCACCTGCCTGCCCATGGGAAGCAGGGAATGAATTCCTTGGTTTGCTTTGCTTGTGTGCATGGCTTTTGCTTTACCTCTTAAACTGTCTTTATCTCAGCCCACGAGTTTTCTCACTTTTACTCTTCTGATTCTCTCCCTCATCCCATTGTGGGGGGAGTGAGCGAGTGGCTGCGTGGGGCTTAGCTGCTGGCTGGGCTTAAACCACAACAACATGATTACATGTGTTCATGGACATCACTGCAGTCTTATTACTGTAATGAGCAAAACCAAGGGGCAATCCTGAACTCACCAGCATGCATCCAGGATGGTGCTAGCTCAGCTACATGCCTGGTTTTGGATCAGACCTGTCATGCTAGTTCAGAGCACAGACAGAGAAATCATAAGACTGTCTGGAAAAATGAGAAAAGTTCTACAGACATGCCCTCATCACATGCTCATACTGAAGGCGAAAGAGCTACCTGAGGACTAGTTTTATAAGCAAAAAGGATCTCTCGGACAGTCACTTACTAGTTAAGGAGGGATCAGACCTTGACTCAGGCCTCTTTCAAGTCACACCGTGTCTAACATCACAATGTGCATGATGTGGAAATTACACCAACAGGTGCACAGTAGCAAATATAAAACTTGGTTGCAACTTTTTTTCCCTTTCATCATCATTTCTGCACTTTCTGGGGTGCATAAAGGTTTACTAAAACTTTTCTGTGCTGTTGCAAATTAGTTTTTTTTCCTTTGTAGTTGTTCCCCAGTGGTCGCTGAGTAAGAGGACCTTGTGAGAGGTCGAGTCTGCTGACTCAGAAAGCCTTAGCTTGAAAGATAACAAAATATTCTTGAAAGTATTTAAGTTTGTCATCAGCATGGCAGGAATAAGGTGATGGAAATCAAGAATTGTTAAGCAGAAGACTATATTAAACTTACACAATGCTTTAAACCAACAAATTCAGAATTACACAGAACACATAAAGAAGACAAGGAAATCTCATTAAAAGCATGTCCTCTACTCCCCGAACTAAACTGTATGATCTCTCTGGTCTACCAAATTATATATTCTCTGTTCCTTTCATGTTGCTACAATTTTATCATAAATAAAAAAGCTACATGCTACTACTACTCTGAATTCAAAATGAACTAATGCTAACTGAGGGTTTAATACAAAGATGGTGACGATGCTTTTTGATCCTCCTCAGAGTTAACATTTATTACCTACAAAACACATCCAGACCAGAAGGACATTGAAAATGTAATCAGAGAAGTGTATTTCTTTATAGCAACTTTGTAGCAGCTGCTATGGCAATACAGCAGCATCTCTGAACCAAATTCATATAGAGGATATATAGTGCCGTTGAGTGTTCGGAGTTCACCAGTAGATGAAATCCATTTTTCAGTATCACAAATACTGGCTTAATTTACAAAGATTTATGGATCAATTTCTTGCCCACAGGCTGCGTATCACAGTCCTGTATTGAACTTCTTTCATGCCCTTGAGGGCAAGCTTAAGGAGAAGCCTTTTGGATCGTGTTTCCTGCCATGTTAGTTTTTAAAATGACAGGTTCTCTTGCTGGCTTTGAACAAGTCTTAAAAATGGGAACCAAAACAGATACCGACTTCTTCTGATCCTTCAAACTTTTACTACCAGGTATACAGCTTGCTACCAGAACAAACTGTGATATTTGTGGTGGCCTAGAAGGGAACACTCTGCTTTCACTTACACATCAGTTTAAAATAAGAATTTTTTAAGCAACTACCTTTCATCATACTGGATTAAACATTTCCCCAACTACTGTAAACTGCATAATAAATAATAACTACGTATTTCCCCTGTAACACTAGGAGCTCAGCTTACAGCCTGAAAGACAGATCACGTTATTTCTAGTTTGTATGTTCTTTACTAGAAACAAAGACATGGCAAACATATTTTATTTTTCATTCTTTCACCATTTTCTGGCCACAGGTTTACACAACACATGTGCTTTCAGCGTAGTTCCCACAGAAATTTCTGTTAAATTCTAATAAAAATGGGAGACGGATTGAACACAGAGCTGGCATAATTTCTCCCCTCTATCTTCCTCTGAAGGGGTCTGAAGTAAGGGGAAAAGCAAAAAAAGAGGCTAAAATCACTTTCAAAAATGAAACTTATCAAATAGAAATATATACCTGTAGTTACCATTCCTGGTTTTCATATATTTTTAAAGTTAGCAAGACAAATATTTGAAAATTATATTTTAGTAAGGTTATAGATTAAAAATATTTTTTAGTAAAATACAATTTAAATTATGGAAAAGGGAGCAAAAATATCAGTTTAAAACTCTGCAAATTAAAAATAAACTCACAACTAAAATAAAACTCATAAAATCTCCCTACTTTCAACTAGCTTCTATCACAATAGTTTACAGAGAATAAAAAAAAATACTTTAATACTAACATAATTTATATTAAAATTGACTAAATTATCTGTGGAGAAGCACTGTAACTATGTATACAGATAACCCTGGCATAGGAGAATTCTTTTACCTTATTCACGGAATAAAAATTTAGCTGGTTTAGAAGAAAGAATTTCCGTGCATATGGCAATGAAAACATTCAGAAATATTTTTAAACTTTACAATTTTATTTAATGATTTCTTAAGAAAAAAGGTACTAATTTAAAATCAAAAGAACAGAAATAAGTGGTAATATAGCCAAGGGCTTTTTCTTTTCAGTTTATAATCCTTGTAAACTCATATTAAATCATATACTTAATTTATTCAGGACAGACAGAAGAGGAAAAGCTATAGTTACCCTATACCATCCTCTCCATAATTAACACCATATATCCTTTGGAAGCCTAATCCACAGGTCAAATCACAGGGGTTTCTTCCATTGATTTCATTTTTTTCACTTTGAGTGACAACCAACTGAGCCCAGTTAGCAGTGCGAAAAGTTTATCCTGGTCTTACACAGGAGCATAAACTTCTGCCTTCATCAGATGCATAAGCAATAAATTTGTGATGTAGCCTTAGGAAGGCTGTTCAAGTGTACATCACTTACCTGCAGTAAGAAGTTGCTTCAAAGGGTGAATTCTGTCTCAGACAGAAAAATAAGGATATTTGCTACCTCTGATCTTCACTTGGTGTTAAAAGTGTTTGAAGCATGAGCTGAGCCTGGTTTTATAATTTCAGACAACCTCTTTTGTGTATATATATATTTTTCATCAACATAAGCAACCCTGTTTCAAATATTACCAAATTAAACCAGTAATCTTTTTTAAGTAGACAAGCCCTCACATTCCTAAAAGTTTCATTGCTTATTTGAGCACAAAGTATCATAAAATACAAACTGTTTCTTGATTTACCACTTTAATTACTATGAAAAGCAGTATGGCTAGGAGAGGACACAGTCCCAGAATTTGAAGCCAGGAAGTCCAGGCTGTATTTGTAACTGAACCACTGCATGGCCACGGACCAAGCATTTTGTATATCTCCAATGCTTTACATTTAAAACAGAACAAAACATTCATCTCACTTGTGACATTCTTTGCAACTTACAGATAAGAAAATGAAATGTCATTTAGGTATTTTACATACTATTCTATGCCTGGTTTATGTTCCAATAAGCCAAGATCATTCTAAAAACTGTTTCTGAAAAATGATGTGTTGGTCATGGATTTTTTTTGCTTAGTGTGAATGCTCAGGAGGAAAATGTTTCACAAAGGTCCAGCTATCACCTTCAAGAAAAGACCATGAAGTCCCTGATCGCTCACATCATACATTGGCAAAAAAATAAGCTTGCAGGTCAAAGAGCTACATCTCCCAGAAATCAAGTTGTTCTTAGCGCAAGAGTTATCATTACCTGCCTCACAAATCAATGTTTTTCAATAATATTGTTATTACTTAGGATAATATAACAGTTTGGGGTTTTTTTGAGTATTTCTAGAGAAAGGAGCACATATGCTCTAAATTCTTAAAGCATGAACAACCAGTACCTTTGACGTTGGTCACCAGAATTTAAGAAATTTATATGGAAAAGAACAATTACAGGCATTTAATGTGCTTCAGTGTCAATACGTATGGATAGGAAATCTGAAAACATTTTAATCATATTCAAGGCTGCCATGTAAACATAAACCAACATGCAGAGTTACTGTCTACTCCAGAAACTTTGTGAAAACCTTGCTATAGCGAGGATAAAGCTGTTCTGTATGAACAATGAAAACCTTGCTCTTGATTGAAACTCCAAGGGAAGAGAACATTTCTTCTGTCATGATATGCAAAACAACAAAAAAAAGAAGAAGTTGTCTCCATCTTGTTAAGAAAGTCACCTTTCAGGGTATAATCTAGTCACAGGAGTGCTGGGAACACTGAAGAATATTATGATACTGACAAGAGAATAAGTACTATGAGTATTAACATGCTGAGAATATAAACAGAAATATTAAAAAGTGTTCTCCTTATCAGTAGTAGTAGTAGTAGTAGTAGTAGTAGTAGTAGTAGTAGTAGTATCATGGTTACTGTGTGGTAGTGGTATAGGACACTAAGACATCTTGTTTTATATATTTTACATTTGTATATCATGTTCAAATACTGAGATTATAACTGCTATTTAACAGAGGTGAGGAGACCAGAGCAAATATGGACTGCTTACTTTTCCAAAACTCTTTCTAAAATATATACAGTGAGGCTGGAAGTCCTGTGGTATTCCTACTGGTTTAGTTACCTTTAACATATGACACCTGACGTGGTTTTTTTACCCTGCTTCAATGGGCTTTTCCTACTACAGCGTAACGTCACGACTTACTACACAACCATGATGTGCCCTAAAAATGACAGAGGCATGGAGCAACTCACAAACTTTCTGGATTTCATACTGGCACCCAGATTGTTTTAGCTAGGGGTACATAAGTAAATGCATTGCAGAGAGTAAACGTATTACCACGCTGCCTGTTGCAAGTATTTTTAAGGCAACACAGAGCTTTTTAATTTAAAAACATTATGTGTGTTTTTACAAGCAGCTGGTGCTTAAAGTATGTTTGTAAGCAAATTGCAACTGATGTCTTCTCTACTAATTTGGTATCCAGGGACAACCTTGAAAATTAGATCTACGTATGACTAACGAAAATCTGTTGTGCAATGTAATTAACTGAGCCGAGGTAGACCCTCACAAAATGACACTAAACATAAGAGGTAAGTCTCAGAGGTCTTGTGTCATCGTGTTTGCATTATGATTCATGCATGAGCCAGCCACCAGTGAGGCCCCTGGCAGGAGCCTTCATCATAACTGAGAAGGGGCACTGCGCGCTCTGGTGGGCATACAGGAGAAACAGGTGGAAACCAGGAGTTTCAGTGGCATGAAACATCACCATAGCTGGACCCATCCCAAGTCTCCCATGTGAAGCTGTAGCCCCCATGTGTTAGCCCTGGAAGAGCTATGCCTCCTCCTGAAACACACAGGAACATCTTCCGAGCCTGGTACTTCTGCTCAGCAGCTGAGGACTGCCTGAACTTTTTATACAGCCACAGCAAATACTTTTGGTTAGAGCCAACGCTGACCTTCACAATGGTTTCAGTGCAGGTCCTATGTGGGCTGAGGAAGCCAGAGTTTCTAGGCCGTTTAAAGCAACACCAGCATTCACCATCACTATCCTGGTTTGGCTATGAAGTAGCATCAAATGTCCAGAGGCCTTTTCTTTTCAGCAAACACACACACGTGCAACATGCTGTGTTAGCTATGGAAAGGCCATAGTCCTACACAAGGACTGTTCTCCACCCTGGGCCTTACAGCCACCCCATCTGACTTTCCTCTGCTCCCCATCATGCCCCAGAGCAGCCACTGCCCCAGCATCAGCCTCCTCGCTCCCCCTTGCCAGGCACAGCTGCACCAGCCAAGGGCAGCAGCACTTCTGGTACCTCCCAAAAGCTAGCCCAGCACTTAGGAGGTGGGAGCTAGGTCAGAGGAGGGATAGCGATCCCTCCCTCTCTCCAGCCAGGGACATCCTCAGGCTGGCCCTGACACTGCAGCTGGCTGAGGGCTGCGGGGGATCCCCCCACACTGAACCAAAACCTACAGAACAGCCAGCAAACATAGGGAATTGCACTTTTTTGTGTCTTAATTTCTCAAAATTAAGCCCTTGGCTTATTTGGGTGCTGTATTGTGGTACCATGAGGGCAGTTCTGAATGCAAAGAGCAGAGCAATACTAAACCTTAAGGGACAAACCCTCAGCTCCTGAACCATCTCAGTGGCCATCACAACAATGTCTATTCCTTCATTTGAACCTTGTAACTATTTCTGCTTGTGCCAGCAGGCTCAAGTAGACCTTTGCTGCTTTTAATTTGTGCTGAGAATATCAACGCTATGTTTTTCCCTCTCTCCTTATGTTCCCCTGGGCTCCTTCAGAGGAGAAACCACTCTGACAAGGTAACATTAAAATTGAGTGGACCTGACATGACAAGTTGTTCATCCTCAGGTAAAGACTCACATTCCAGCAGCAGCCCATCTCTGTAACTCATAGAATCATAGAATGTTTTGGGTTGGAAGGGACCCCTAGAGGTCATCTAGTCCAACCCCCCTGCAGGAGCAGGGACACTGCTAACTAGATCAGGTTGCTCAGAGCCCCATCCAACCCGGCCTTGAATGTTTCCAGGGATGGGGCCTCCACTACCTGTCTGGGCAACCTGTTCCAGTGTTTCACCACCCTCATTGTAAAGAACTTCTTCCTTCTATCTAGTCTAAACCTACCCTGGTTTAGTTTAAAACCATTACCCCTTGTCTTGTCACTGCTGGCCCTACTAAAAAGATTTTCCCCATCTTTCCTATAGGCCCCCTTTAGGTACTGAAAGGCCGCAATCAGGTCTCCCCGCATCCTTCTGGTGTGTCAACTGCTCCACTCAGCTTGGTGTCATCCGCAAACTTGCTGAGGGTGCACTCGATCTTGCTGTCTAAGTCATTGATGAAAACATTAAACAGCACCGGTCCCAGCACGGACCCCTGAGGGACACCACTCATCACCGGTCTCCATCCGGACGCCGAGCCATTGACCACTACCCTCTGGATGCGACCATCCAGCCAGTTCCTTATCCACCGAACAGTCCACCCATCAAATCCATAGCTCTCCAATTTAGAGAGAAGGATGTTGTGGGGGACAACTCCTCATCCTTTACTCCATTGTTTAAATGTATTAGAGGGGAAATCTTTTCTATCATGGAAAGTGTATTCCAAAATCAAGCATCTACCACAGTAATTGCCCAGTCCATCCTTGCTTTCAGGTAATGACATTTCAGCTCAAGACACCAGCTCCCCCTAATCACAATGTGAGAAGTTTCCTTACATATTCATGCTCTGTCTTTTAGATATTTTGCAAGTCAGCACCATACACTTCTGCCAGAAGACACATCCAGGTCATGCCCCAAAAGTGGCGCAACTGAGGTGTCCACCTCAGTCGATCAGGAACATGATGTCCCATCCAGGCAAAGCTCTGTTCGCTGCTTGCTCCAGGCCCATGTTGAGGGCTTGATGGCATGGCTTGCACCCTCTGCTTTGGAGTGGTGGCTTTGCTCTCCACTTGTCACTACAGAGGCACAAGGTGGGCAAAATAAATGTCATGGGTTTGGGGCAGCCAATCACTTCTTGAAGAAGGCACGTGCATTTAGCAGCAGGATAAGCTTTTATGGAAGGCACTTGTATTTTTTTAAGTTTAGTAAATATGTACATATCCTACGCAAATATGTTTGAAACAAATGTTAAAATCAGTAATCGAATTCAAGGTTTGGGTTTTGTTCTTTTAATCACAGATTTACTGCAATTACCTGTGACAGTAGAGGCTAGATGGACAGCTACACTCAGCGGAGGTAGAAGAAATGCACTCCCTGAGAAGGATGCAAGAAGGCACTCAGTGAATCCTGCTTCATGCCGTGTTTCAAGAGCACCATCTTGTGGTTTTCCCTTTCCAGAACATACTTTATTTTTAAAAATCTCTATACGACAGCATAAATTCCTCAAAAATGTTGTCAGCCCTTGGCTTTAGGCGTAAATATTTTGGGAGCTGGGGAAGGAATTCTTATCCCAATCTTAATCAAGATTTCTTTTTTTAAACCCTGTGAGTCAGGGCAGACTTTATGCTTTTACCATGAAATATTCTGAGCTTTTTTGAGAGCGATCGCTGCCGGAACTTTGAGTTTTAAACTTTTTTGTCAACAAAATTTTCAATATGCTAAAATATTGCTTCTTTGTGGTGGAGCCTTTGGTTAGTGACAGCATGTCTGGCACACGCTGCAGATTTGCCACGTGTTAGAAATCAGCCTCCAAGGCAAACAGCTAGGCTGTGTGCTGTGCTAAGGTGCCAGCAGTGGCAGAGATGAAGTAAGAGGATTTCTTTTTTCTGGTTTGGTTCTTCCATGTCCCACAGTCCTCAAAGCACAAAGACTGCTGCTGGAGGATAAATTACACTGATAAGTGCATACAAGCTCCTTGTTTTCACAAGTGATTATATCATCAGATTAATCATCATTATCTGATGCTTCTCTCCAGCTTCTTTGGTTGCTGTGGTGGGACAACTGAGATGATTGCCTTTAATGTTTTGTAGAAAGATGTAAGCATCTTGAGGAGCTCCTTGGGTTTTTCAGGATAGCATCGTAAGTGCAAGAGAGAAGAGCTGCAAAATATGGATGTTCAATACTGATTTCAGAAAGTCCTAAACCCCTGCCTCTCAGCCTAGGGTCAGGATGAAGTTAAGGAATATTCTGGCTCCATATATGTTTGGGCCAGGGGGGAAACAGCTGCTAGCCATGGCAATTTACAGAGGAGAGAAACATCCCGCCCTTCCTCGCTATGCAGAGCCATGCCCAGAGATAAGAAAGTAACTGGGAGAAATCTGTACTCTTGCACCAGGCAGACAGTGGCCTCTGTCAGCCTGCAGGTATTTATCACCCTCTGTAGATCTGAAAGGCGTATGGAATGTGGGTAAGCAGCTTATCACATTTCTGCAATGTCACTGGGGCTGCCAAATGTTGAGCCTAAAAGTGGTTTTGACAACACAACTGTAGTAGTTGGGGACAACTCATCCCCACCGCAAGTGTTAGGCTCTTGTGCTGGGTAGGACTCCCCCACTTATTACATATCAAAGGCAGGTTCAAGATTGGCTCAGCACAGACATTAACAACAATCTGCATCTACTGCTTTGTTCCCACCTTTGGCACCTAAATCACTCTCCTCAGCACTGGTTGGGGCACCTGCTAGTACCGACATGCAACACCCTTGCACTTTGTAAGGAGCTGCTTTCTTGCTCAGCAGTAGGTGCCAGCATGCCTGGGTGGGGACTGATTGTCCACTCTGGTTTTTTTTCTGCCCTACACCATTCACTGAAGCTATTTGTGAGGAGACCAACAATCACGTGGCTTTCAGTAAGATGCGTAGTTTTTATACAGGTCCAGTGCTCAGCATTGTTGGGAAAGGTCTCAACAGTTGGGCAAGATGATCATAAAGGAAGAAATAGCTGCGTGGCCACCACAGATCCCCATGCTTCTCTTAAGAAATTTTGCATAAGAAAATTGCAAGCATTGGTAGCAGGTCAAGGTCCTTAAGGAGCTGTCACGCGTCTGTTGAAGGTTTCAATCTTGAATGTCTATTCAGATTACTAACGCTAAAGCTGGTAGGCAAAGTTCTGAGGATCAGGATAAGACAAAAATGGTTGGGCAAGAGGAAAGAAACAGACATAATGGTTTGCAGCAGACCCAAATGGTTTGCAGCTTGATCAAATCTTCATTTGAAGTCGGGTAATCTAACCTTTCCAACAAGGCTTTGGGTAGAAGGTAGTTGGCCTCTTATCACCAGGGGTTAGTGAAAAATGTGTTTCTTCATGTTGTTCATCTCCAGTTGTGACCGCTGAAGACACATAACCCAATTCTTCCCCCTCATCTGGAAGTAACAAGGAATTTTGCCAAAAATTCTGCATGAGCAGATAAATTTCTACAGGAAGCAAGAAAAAGCAGCTGTTCTTCACTCTCCCTGTACTAATTGCTAGGCCTACTAGAGAGTGGGTAGTTCCCCACAGTAAGCGCAAAACTTGAAAAGGTAAAACCTGTTAGGTTTGTGAGCCCCCAGTCAGCTCCAAAACAGACACACAAATTTTAATTGAAGATGTATCATACTCTGCAACACCAATCTGAATGTGGATGCCTGTACCACTTTTCTCAAAATCAATGCACAAAAGGGCAGTTCTGTCCAGACCACACTAAGATATCTGTGCTCTTCAAGACACAGGAATTTCAATAGACACAGAGGAAAATTTTATAACAAACTTTTGCAGATATTTCTTATCTATTGGTGCTCAGCCTACAGCTTACTAACAGACTGGTTGTGGTTGCATGCATATCAAGCCCCTGACCATTGCCTTTTCCATAACTCTCAAACAATACTGGAGACACCAATAACCAGTAGAGGGCTGTTACTTCCTATGCAGATACCATTCTTCTTCTGGCCTGCAGGACTGGTTGGTAAAGGTGGTACAGTCTAACTACCAGAAAAACATATCATAGGATGGAAGACTTCTACTTTTCATTCTCAGGTCTTGAGCATATCCATAAGTGGACTTAAATAGACAAAAGATCTCTGGAATGAAAAGTTCTTCACATAACTCAGCCCACTTCTTAAGTCTCAGGTTTAGGTTAGTAGATTAAATTCATCGCATAAAAGCAGAATGCTTGAGGTCCTGCTCAACTGTTTCTACCACTGCTGTCACTAATGGAAAATTAACAAGGGCAGGAAAAGTTGCCATGCAGTCTATAACTGGTGTCCCAGTTTAAGGAGCAGGACCTACAACACTGCCTTCCTGGTCTGTTCTACTTACTAATAGGAAAAAACCCACCCAAACCCCAGACATTTCCAGAAAATGACCCATCCTTTTCTTGAAAGCTTGCCTTTCTTTGCTGTGGAATCACAAAGACTTTACTGACAGTGAACTAGTTCTGCCACAGCAGCATAAATTCAGCCAATAGAAAAGTTTCCATTGAATGCATTGGTTCAGAAACTATTGGCACCTGCTGCTAAGAGCCTCTAGGCAAAGTGCAGGAACACAGCATGAGAAGGGGGTCAGTACATTTTACACGAAACTGGGAGATTCGCTCTTTGTTAAATCAACATTTTTACAAGCACTACTAGAAAATTTGAGAAATGAGCATGAAAAGTAATCTTTTAAGATGACAATTAAGAAATCCAGATTTGCCAACCAAGTTTTGAGAACAGTAATTTATTTTCACATTTACAAGACAAACATGAATAATATTTAAAGTAGTATTTACAAATATATACAAATATAAAAAATTTCTCATTATTTGGAAAAAAAAGACAAAGCATTTTTTTAGCAGTATAGCCAAGATACAGTACTTTTTTTAAGTTGGAAAGGGTATCACCTCAGCTCAAGGAGAACCTGCAGTTTCTGAATGAAGAAATGAAGGAAGAGCAACAATTTAAGATTCACATAAGGTAAACCATCAGAGAAAATGGTATTATATAGTTTCACATTTTAAAATTAAGGCAAAGCCTTGAAAAAAATCATAAAATCTAGACTCCCTCATAATTTTCTGTTAAAAGGGACTTCACTCACCTCACTTGACATTCTCACTATAAATGCTTTTAAAACACTTTTGAACAAGAGTAAGCATTTAAATAAAACACAGTTTACGCTTCCCCCCTCTGGCACTCAAGAACCGCTGGGGTTATACATGGAAGGCTACTTGCCAAAACTTTTTTGTTTTGTTCAATATTATTGTGGGGTGTTTTGAAGACTGGAACACAATAGACAAATTGTCAGGACAATATTTAAAATGTTATGAGAATCCATATCCAGAATTTTCTTTAAAATTATAGATCGGTAAGACTTTTTAAAATGTGTATTTCGTGACGATTCCTAGGAATTTCCACAGGAACAATTAGTACAGAGGAATAATTAAATTAACCTTTTTTTTAATATAGAATAGAGGAAAGCATTTTCTCATTTGATTTTCTTTGTGGATAACTTCCTAGAAAAGCTTTTATGGAACATCTGACAATCTGTATTGGGATAGATGGATCACAATCGCCGTAGATTCTGTTTGCTTTTCTTAGTCCCAGGAAGCGGCCCTAGCTTCAAGTTGGGTTTCACTGGTTTGCCACTCAGACAGTCACTGGAGCTGTGGTAGCTGCACATGCACTTTGTGCAAAAGTCAAAGCCACAGTTTTCACGATTGCACTTCGCCCTTTGTAGATAGGAGTCATACTTTGCAGGTGAGCCACAGCGATGGCAGACTTTAAGGCTCTCAGTGTTTTTCAAGGTCTTGGCAGCCTGTTGGAAAAAGCATATAAAGAAAATTATGAGTAGAGGGTAAATACACACCCCAAACGTTCTCTGATGTTATTTAAGTGCCAAAAAATGTATAACTTCTCCTACCCTAGAGAGATAAATTACAAATTTAGCCTAATACTGGTTGTATCAAATTCTGATGGAGATTGAACAGGAATAATCAGTCTATAGCTGCAGGTACTTTGGATTGGAATAGAGGTAGACAGTTTAAAAGTCTTTAAAATTTACAGACTGAAGCAAAGCAGGAGCAAACTCAGGAGCAGCCCTCCTGAGTCCTCCAAAACTCACCCAAGGATGGTGATTTAGTTAACTTTAATTTAAAAAAAAAGAAAAGAAATCTGAATTCCATTTAAATCATTAACATTTTTGAAAAGTGAGCAATGCATCCAGAAATCTCAGCTGTGGGGCACTCTCTGCTTGAGACACCAGATGGAAGCAATTCCTACTTCTCTCCAATAAATACATTTTTGAAACAAAACCAGATCCATCATTCAAAATCATTCAGCATTAGAAAACTATAGACCTGTATAACACCTTATATCACTCAATTGTTAGAAGCAAAATATTTTTATAATCTAGATGTGCGTGTATAAGCATATATATGTTTATCAAGGAAAAAAATTTAAACTGCTTCTTCAGTGTACAGTTGAACACTGATTCCTAATGCTACAAAGAGCTATATAGTAGAATTAGAGCAGCTTGATCATACTTTCCAGTATGATTATATCTTCTCTTATTGCACCGATTTGAAGAATAAGACTTTGAGCTTGATTATAAGAACTTTTTTCTAGTTAGGAAAACCTGTTGCTTATTAACAATGACTTTCAATAAACATTTTCAGAAGTCTGATAAGACACTTGCAGCATAGACCTGCACCTATACATGGGGGAAAAAAAAGCTTAAGAAAAATAACAAGGCGAAGGGAAACTTAGGCTGTTGGCAGTTGTTGACAACTCCAAATGTGTGACACTACAAATACGTAGTTAAAAAAGCCATTTTATGTCATAATCAGTTGTGAGAAAATAAGCATAGAATGAACAGGAGAAATATTCATCTATTTAGTTTTTAAAAAATAAGGGCTAGTTAGTCTTTGGTCTCTTTTTTTAAAATTGCCCATCAGTGTCAAAGCAAAACTGACAGCTTTTGTGGGATTGCTTATCTGGACAACACGTGACTTATTATAAACCCATGGAAACTAAGAGGAAATGACTGAACTTTTTCATGTCTGATCCAAGACAAAATTTGAGCCAAAAAAAAAAATCACTAAGCCATTTTGAGGTTACCTAGAGAACCAGGGCAGGGAAGATGTAGAACATCCCAGCTTGTCAATGTTCTCCACTTTGTTTCTGACATTGTCTTAAAATAGGCTCAATAACCAAAATCTGGCAGCCATGCTAATAAGAGCTAAAAGCACTTCAGATTGGAGATACTACTTTCAGAAATATGCTTTACAAGCTGATCATGTGCCAGACAACATGTGAGAAATTAAAGATGAATGGAAATCACCAGTTACCTCAGAAAACTCCGTGAGCCTGCTGAAATTCTTAGATGCTTTGGATCTGGTGCCTTTTTTATTCAAGTTGTTTGGTGGGGTTGCTTTCTGAATGGAAGCTAAAGCTGCTCGGTAAAGAACATACTCCCTTGTTGCAGTGTGCTCCGATACCTGAGTGCCATTCTAATGAAAAGAAAAACAAGAATAGTCTAAGAGACTTATCTGATACTGACTTTTTGTTTAATAGAAGTCAAGAACTTATTTTTGATCCTTCCTCCTGGCTAGAAGGCTTCCAATAATATAGTGCCATGCCAAGGAGCATGCTAGTAATTTTACTGTAGCTTTCTCAGTCGTTACTGTTCTGCATGCATAGAACAAACCCCTAGTTCAGACCATCAAAACCAACCATCTTCTATTACATAACGCTACTTACTTTCATATTAACACATCACAATTATTTTGGCAGAGCACGTAACCTAGTCGCTGCAATGTTTTAAAGCACAAGGCAGTATTTCTAATTCTTTATGGTGAACAGGGATGCTTGAAGTTTTCTTTCTGAGAAGTAAACTCCTCCCACCAATTTTCTAAGTTTGCAGTTCAGGTTAAAAAAAAAGCATCCAATGGCAGGGAGGAAATCCAACTTTATGGGTTGAATGTTCAGTGGTGTGCAACTGCTTCATCCCAACAGGCTAGCACTGTAAAATACTACCTAAACTTCAAAATAGCTGACTAATGGATCCTGTGGCAGACCCTAAGCCTTGTTTCATTGTCTCTCCATCTCTCAAGGAAGAACACCACCCCTAGTGTTTTAAAAGAGCCCTGCCTTGGTAAGGTGCAATGCTAGTGTGGTTGGATCTTGTATTTTTTTATTTCGTAGGACAAATGGGCATTAGGAATAGCTCAGAGTGCAAAAAGCTTTTCAGCTTTTGGTAGCCGACATGTTGCACTTCAGAGACTGTTGCTAGAAAGTATAAGCAGAGCACCCGAGTCGCGTAGCCAGCTGAGCGGTTTCTGTCTCTCTCCCTTCTGGATCAGTGGGGACGCCAAAGCAAGCGAGCCTCTGCTGAGAGTCTCCAGGGCTTGCCCAGCAGGCAGTACTGGAACTGACCCTCTCCTTCCTGCCTTCCTCTGTAACACAGGACAGGTGGAAGCTCTTAAGAGCATCTGCATCTCTCCCTGAGTAACCTTCTCAGTCAACCTTCCCTTGGGCTCCAAAGACCATGAAGTGCCTAGCAACACTTGAGACAGGGCATCCTAACAGGACAAACTGGGATGCTCCAGTGACATTTTCAACCCAAGAAACCCTTCTGTGATCTCTTAAGGCTGGGAGGAGCCTGAAATAGCAGAAAGATACTGCTGGTTTAGGCTTAAAATACCTAACAAGTGCAGAAACTTACAGAAAGGTTTTTCACAGCTTTACTATATATTTGGAAAATCCGTTTATCTTCTTGTAGAATCTTCTGCCATGTTGTGCTGACCTTGGCAAAACTGCAACGACAATACAAACACATCAGTTAGCTCCTAGGAAAGGGAAAAACTTTTTATTTAACAGTGGGAATAACTATGTAATCTTTTTCTTTCATGTAGAAGACGGGATATGTTTACAGTTGTAGTCTTTAATTTGCCTTCTAGGGAAAAGACACGTTCTCCATGTATATCATGGCTTACATTGACAGTTTATGTTCTAATATATTCATACATAATACTAACCATTGAGTAAGTGTCACAAGCCCCATATCTAAAACATTCTTAAGCCACCTGATCAGGTTGCTTGCTTCCCCAATGAAATACAATGAGATCAATATACTTACTTTATTAAATCCATCGCGCCGAGATGCCTTAAAATGTTTGCTAATATATGCTTCAGGTTCTTTTGGAAGAGTTCGGCAAGAATGTCTATTCTATCTAATCCCATTTTCTTTCCAATTAGGTTACAGAGTTCAACCTTTCCCCAAAAAATAATTCTGTCTACTGCAGCCCGAGACTTGAGGTTTCTTTTACCACTTTTTTTCAAAGTTGAGCAGACCATTTCTTCGTAATGGATCACTGGCAACAAAGTCTTCTTTGAAAACTGTGCTTGGTTTTGGTTCTTTATGAAACAATGCTTTGGTGTGCCACAGAGATTCCCAGCCAAAGGTATGCTATCCTCATGTTCTATCGCATCAGCGTATTGATTACTTAACATAGAGGAATAACCACTGTCCTCATTAGATTTACTGTTTTCCAGTGCCTCAATTTCATAGATACCTTCATCAAGTCTCAGGGTTACTTGTTTGTTTTCTTTGTTATGTACAGGTCTTCCTTCATCTTCAAGATCTAAATTTCTGGTGGCTGCATGGTGCGAGTCACTAAGGAGTATTTTCTGATGCTCTTCAGCACAGCTTTTACAAAAGCCTTCCTCATAATTCAAGGGACAGGATTCTTCCAGTCTTGTTTTCTCCACAGCAGATTTCAATGGCATAAACCCAGCGTGAAAAGACGTACAATCAAAATCGCATTTCATTTTGAAAGAGTGGTTAAGGCTTGATTTCATTATTTTGTTTGTATCCTGCAGAAACAACCAGGACAGTGTTACAACACAGCATAAACTGCATCACAAATTCTTTTTCTTATAGAGAACCGACCATGCCTTCCTTCTGCATTATGAGTGTTAAGCTTTTACCTAACTCACCCTCTAGCATGTAAAACACAGACAACTAGTGGAACCAAGGATTTGAGGAGCCACACATTTAATCTATCTAAGATCTTCCCAAAATTAGAGCTTTATGCTGCATATAACTGGGGCAAGAAAACCTACTGGGTGATTTACTCTGTCGCCATTCCACCAGTACAGATTACTTTTGGACGCACCAATGCCTCCACTACCTACCCTAAATGCAGTGGTATACTCAGGAGACCTGTGGTCCCTACAAGGGACACCAGTGGCAGAGGGTCCACGAGTGAGAGCATGCCTGTGCAGGGGTATGGCCAGGCCAGAGCAGCCAGAACTTTGCATCCAAGGCCAGAGGCAATGCTGCCGATGGAGCCAGGTATCTGGCATTTTTCAAAGGGGAGGAGGCGGGGTGGCACAGGAAAAGCTGGAGTACTCGCATGCATACATAAATTGCAATGGAAAGCAGCGACCCTTAAACAGCGGTGAGAGGAAATAAAGGTTGCTTACAAGCATGACTGTAAGAAGGTGGAAGGTCGATAGATATTATAAGGAAATTGAGCTTTTCTTGCCCGGTTTCTTTCCCCTCCCCCCGAAGTGTGGGGCTATCTATAGTAACAATTGCGGGGGGGATGGGCAAGGGCTGAAGGAAGCCATCTCTGTCCTGTTAAATCTAAGGGGAAAATAATTTTCAACATGCTTTGCAATCCGTAGGAAAAATAAGCTTCCCCCTCCTCCCCATTTGAGCTGGTATTTTAAGAGATTTAAAGACATCCAGCAGTTTTGGTAAGAAGTACTAGAAAAGTGTGCTTCATGAAGGTTTCAGAGAAGCAGCCCCTTCTTCGTACCTACGTTTGGTGGAAGAAAGGAGCAAATAGGCTTTTGGCTTTGTACACTCTGAGTCGGGGGCGCGATGCAAGCCCCCGCTAAGCCGCCTCCTCCTCCTCCCCTTCCCCCCTCGCTTGCGCGCCGCGAGCGAGCAGAGCAGCTTTTGGGCTGAAACCCTGCAGAACTGGGAAATGTCCCTTCCCTCTCCCGCGTGTTTCGGGGCGCCAGGGCCGGCCCCGACCCCCCGGCGGAGCGGGCTCGGC
>NW_009260493.1:586273-601968 GCF_000687185.1 Egretta garzetta
ACGGAGCAAGAAAGGGACTTCAAAGTCTGTAGGCAGTAAAGCTCGTCACAACAGACCAAGGAGGTGCTGCGCACGATAGCAAAGTCCACCTTGTACAACAGAGTTGGATGCCAGTTTTGGGATCCCTCTGCCAGCACCACGCAGTACCTGGCTTTTCTCGGGCTGGCCGCTTGCGAGGCCCCACCACACCTCGTGCCTGTGCAGGAGCCAGACAAGAACGGGGAGGCTGCCAGCCAGGCAGGGTCTGGCCAGCCAGGCTACTAGCTGGAACATTAGGGAAGGTCCAGGGTGACAAAGGCCTGAACACTCATATAAGCTTCATGCAGCAGCCCAGTGCCTAGACCTGGCTGGTGGCCCTTCATTTGAAGGAATATGATGCTGAAGTTAGAGAGTAAGAATGGCAAACTGCATCCATCGCTTGCTACAAGATAGTCTGCCTTTACATGCAGTTGGGAAGATGGTCACAAGTGCTCTGTGGTCTTCTGTTTACAGTACGGATCCGGCAGGAACCAAGGCTTCAGCCCTCGTTTCTGCTCCAATCAGTATCTAATTATTTTACACACAAAATGCATCTATGTTTGGTTTTACTTTCTTACGTGCCAGTTGAGAGTTGTAAATCTGCTAGTAAATCTAGACCTAGGTCTCACGCTTACCATGGAGAAATATGTATGCCTCACCTTATGCATACAGGCACGCCTACATCTGAATTTAATGTATGCATCTTTAATTAAAAGATTTGGAACTTAACCATAGTTACCATGCAGTATTTCCTAGAAAACAAAGCTGATAAAAGTATTAAGTGAATCTGTGCGGGTTTTTTTACATGCATTGGTTCACACTGCAGTCTCAAATGTAATAAAAGAAGATAATAAATTGACAATAATCCATTGATTTTCCTGTAGGATGTTTAAATAATGCATTTCTATAAGCTATCTGTAGCAAACTTACTTTGTTCCCATTCTAATTTCTTATACTGATTTTAATTAGAAGTCTGGAAGTAAACACCCCTATATTCATGGTAACATTTGTCTTTACATTCTAACTTCTTATTTACTGGTATTTATATTTCAAGTACATTCTGTGTGTGTATACACACGCGCGTAGGTACAATGCACGATGGGATAATGTGGCATGGAAGCTGCAGGTTTGGTATTGCTGTATGTGTTTGGGATTGTAAAACGTAGTCTAAAATATAGGTTAAAAGTCTTCTTTACCTACAGACGTAAACGTGCGCATACATCAGTAAATCAGAAAGGCAAAAGTTTTACTTTCACAGTTTGAAAGTTTTTAAGATGCTGTTAAATCAATAGACAAAACCAGCAAGATGTCGCTCGTACCATGTAACATTTAGAAAAATCAGTAAATTAGACAATTAAAAACATAAAGGAGAAACTGAAGTGAAGCCAAATGGAGACTGAAATATCAGCCAAATATTGTAACGATTCTTTTAATTTTTGACTCAAGAACAGAAACATCCTTTTCAAAAGCAATTTATGTAACTTGTCACTTGGATTCCACAGCTTTTTTTTTTGAACAAGGGATATTCCTAAACAATTTTTTGTGTTTATTAGCAAGGGCCAGAAGGCCATGAAAACATGGAGGAGATACGCTTTGACTCCCTCTCCCATGCCACGTATAAATGATTAACAAATGTGCAGATTAGTAAGTGGGGTCATTTATTTATCACTTTCTTCCAAACACTCAAACAAAATAGGGTTATTCTCTCAAGCAAGCTATTTGACACTGTACTGATGTTTAACCTAGTGTTTAAATGAAAACTGGAACTAGAAATAGCTCATTTTTTAATGCATACCTTTAGAGAGTGGCGTATCAGCATCTTCGCAGTGGAGAAAGTTAAAAGCTGCAGTTACTCCTGGCCCAGCCAAATTTACTTTTTAAGTGGACTTCTGCAGCACTAATGTCTCATACGAAGGTAAAGTCTCTTTCTCAGCAAGTAAGACGACTGTTTATCAGTCATGCAGAAACAAGCTGTGGTGTCTGTCATGATCTGAAAAGCAGTTGCGTTTTCTGGGTGGTGCTCTGAGAAGCTCCTTTGCAGACAAATGTCTACATCTGTTGTAACGGGCTGACAAAGAGCAGTGTTCAGGATAGAGTCTTGTTTTCATTTTCTGAAATAATTTCCATTAAAGATTCATAATCAGCATATTCTCTCAGAGTTTGTATCATTTCATCTAGCATTTCTTCCCCTAGCATGAAACACTCAATATGATGCACCGATCTGCTTATCCTGTGGTCAGTAATCCGGTCCTGTGGGAAGTTGTATGTTCTGATCTTCTCTGATCTTCCTTTAGTCCCAATCTATCAAAGAAGAAGAATCAGTCAATCATCATCGTCTTTTTATAGAAAGGATGAAATATTAAGCATCTAAAGTGAAAGCTTTCTCTTCCTCCCATGATTATCCAAAATTTGTTGTAGTTACACAGTACTAAGACCAGTTCAGTAGTTGCAGTAATTGTTCTCAAACACGTACAAGAACAATTTTACCATGCTGTAGTCCAGTTTGTTTCACTAGATCTCTTGAATTTACATACTTCTGAAATTTTAAGTCTTTTTAATATATGACCTTTCTTGCTCAAGTAGATTGTAAATTTTGCCTTGTCTGAATCCTTCCTGGGTTCCTGTTCCTCTGTATTTCCATTTACTATTTGCAGTTCAACACAGGAGTTACCCCAAGAACAGAATTGCTCGTACAGAATTATATCTTTACTAAGTGAAACTTACTTGAATCTTTCGAACACTGTTTCTCTTTTTGGTTTCTTCTTCCAGTTTGGCGTTGTATAGTTTAGCACAAAGCATTTGCATAGCCTTCTCTTTGTTTCTAATTTGAGATCTTTCTTGCTGGCATTCAGACACAATCCCTGCCAAAAATATCATGACATTTAACACTTAACAATAACACATACTAACAGGGGTTTGCAATTTCTACAAGATTTGTTATTATCTTACAATAAGCTATTTCTTTCTTCAGTATATGTTTGGGACTGGGAATGTAAAAGTCCAGGCTTATTAATGTCTAATGATACATTTTGGGAGAGAAATGCAGGCTGAGTTGTATAGGTGCTTTATGCCATAAGACAAGAAATTTAATTCAGTATGTTGGACAACAGGTAGGTAATGAAATAAAAGACACGTGATGTGACCTGACTTACAGAAGATACCTTTGATACTTGTAATTTTTGGCCACAGTTCCAGGAAATTTAGGAATTAAGGAGCAGTAAAATACACGAGATAGTAAGTATATAGAATATGATCAGAATATACAAAAGTGGGCACTATTGTCTTAAAAAAAAAAAGTGTGGTTTCTCCCCCCAAAATATACAATTCAAGTTAAGATGAGAAGTAAAACAGCCTAAGAAAGGAGTAAGGAGAAGAAATATAGGAAGAGGACAGCACAAGCTAGGTTGTTACTTGGATTTATTTTAAATAACTCTGGTAAGATTACAGTATGCTTTTGTAAGATTACATAGTATTACTTTATGAAAGACTTGTTTACAAATAACTTTTTGGGTCACAATGAAGGTTGTAAGAAGAGTTAGGATGAGAGAAACAGCACAACTGTAAAGGAAGAGAGAACAAGAGGAATGAAGAAGGGAAAGGTGGAAGAGGAAAAAGTCAGAAAATAAGGTGAGATATAAAACCCCTTATGAACCATCTCTAGTGCATAACCACAAAAAAATATGCAATACATTTTAAGATTTCCGTAACAAACACTAATAACTGCCTTCAGCAAAAAACTAGGATCATTTGCTGGTTTTAGTTTGTGGGGGTTTTTTTCCAAACATGCAGCCAATCCAAAACTTTTTGAATCTGGAACACCTTTTTGTCAACGTATCTTGAATGGAATTCTATCCTCTCCACTGTTTAACTTCTGCTTTACTGAAGTGATGCAAGAAGCGCAGAATGGATTAATGTCTTCCATAAATACGAAGAAATGGGTGGCAAAAATCTGGATACGTGAAGATAAAAGAGCACTTGGGATTACCCTGAGGCTGTAAAGCCTGACTAATGTTTGTGGTAGCGAAGAGGAAAAGTTAAGAAGCAATGAAAGTCAAGGCAGCTGTTGTGGATTGCTCAAAGGGAAGTAAAAAGCTTAGGAATGGCAATAAAAAAAAAGATATGATAGCTAAAATTAGGTAGCATTTGAGGGTGTACCTTATCCGTCATATGTTTCCTAACCTGAGCCCTGGGGACCAGCCTCCTATTTCTGTGTGTAATCTATGGGAAAGGAGCCAGCAGACAAATGGAAACTGGCATCCTGAGTAGGCTCTGCAATTAAAAGCAACATTTTAATATGGAAATAGAACAATCTCTCTTTCAGAGACTACTCAAGAAAAGGCAAATCATCAGATTTTAACCTACTCTGTTTTTCAGTTTCTTTTCCATTATCTGAAAGCTTAAATATAACTTTTTCATGGAAACTGATTGGGATGCTTTTAGAGTGTCATGTTTAATGGCAAAATGGATAGCTGACCTACTGAAGCCAGTAGTCTTCACTATTACAAATTGGAGCGGGCACAAGATGGTGCATTTAGAGTACTATAAACACACATGAAAACTACATGAAAACTCTGCTCTACTGTTGTCCAGGTTTGAAAGCAAAACCATTGTTTCAAAAGACATTCTGGCAGCAGCTTTGCAATACAGTTCTCGTAGTAAGGAAAAAATGAAGCACCTGTTGGAATATGAACGATCCGCACAGCACTGTCTGTGGTATTGACGTGCTGGCCTCCAGCTCCACTGGCTCGCTTTGTTTCTATCCGTAGATCTTTTGGATTAATTTGCAGCCTCATCTGTCATGGGAGACAGAAAACCAACCAACCAAACAAACAAAAAGAACACATTTATGTTGTTTCTTTCTAGACAGATGTCAAATATGCATAGCTGGTTTATTTTATAAGGCACATTCAGGCAAGATCAATCTTTTTAAAGTTTATGAGTGGTAGCTCACATCTACGTATAAATATATTAACAAATCCTTGTAGCCAGATTGGAATGCGACCTGACGGAAGCCAGGAAATCAGACTATTAGTAGCTTAAGGCATAACTGTCCCTTAGCACTAATCTTCTTCTGAAATCTCTGCACCCTCTTCCAGCAGAGTTAACCAATATTCAAACTTGACCAGATGGCTTTTAGATAAAATGGAACATATTCCCTTTGCTGGCTCTGGAATGGGGTGATGGTCTCTGGGAGGAAGGAGCGAGACAACAGACAACTTCGGGAGAGAATAGGAAGGAGCAACATCTTTGACAGTTTGCTAGGTCAACACGAAACAAAGATCAAAACAAAGCTTTAATTCTTAGCCAGTTGCTTTTAACCAAGCAAATATGTCGAGAATTAATTATCACCTGTACACTTTGCAAGGGGAGAGTGAGGACACTACAAAAATGGAGGAGGCGCTAAAAGAAATCTCTATGAGCTCTGTAAGCTAATTCAGTCTTCTGTTACTTTGTAAAAGATGTAAAGTTTTACACAAAACATGCAAGACAGTCACATTGAATTCTCAAGTTCTAGTGAAGTAAACTGCCAGTGACTTTCCTGAGATTATGGTTATGAGGCAATCCAGAAATTCTTTATTTTACTCCCCTAGACAAAAAATAAAAATAAAGAAACAAATATAACTTATTTTTAAACTAAGATAAAAAAAATCATTAAGAGAGAATAACAAGAGAGACAGAAAACACTTGGGTATCAGCAATATGTCATATAAAAACTTCGCTCATGGCAAAGTCTGTTACACTAAAAGATAAATACTACCTTGGTGGGTTGGGGTAATATCGCAACTGTCATTGTGCTGGTGTGAATGCGTCCTTGTTTTTCTGTCTTTGGCACCCGCTGAACACGATGCACTCCTCCTTCAAATTTCATGTACTTGTAAGCCTCAAGTCCTGCTATACTGGCAACTGCATGTCTTAGGCCACCTTAAATACAGAAGAAAAACAGTTGTAAAACTGTAAGAAAAACGGTTTGTACCATGCTGTCATATTTCAAACCCTGCATTTAGACATCATTGTCACTTGTTTCTTAAAATTACGAGTTTACCATTTAAATACTTAGGCAGAATTATACCAAAATTGCAAGAAAACTCCTAAAAACAAAGCCAGACATAAATACTCGCACACTATCTCAAGTAAAGGACTGTCAAATTCTTTCTGATAGAGTCCAGTTTAAGTTTTTTATATACATAAAAAGATTGTCTACAAACCATGTACACACTTGTACACATACAATCATAAACCATAGTAGAACTCTAACGCCAGTAGTAAGTTTACATAAAGATCATATTTTGAAAGCCACCTTCAGAAACTACACCAATTTTTTTATTGTTAGTTCAGAACCTTATCATTCAATGGGAAAAAGCCCTAATTCTTCAACTGAAGGGTAATTCTTGTTCATACTCTTCTTATCCATTCTCGTCTATGCATCCCAGCCATGTCTTGTCTTTGCTCTTTTATTTCACTTTAATCTTTTGCTCAGTTGGAGCAAGCAGAACTCCAGCTCCTGCCCCTCTTACCAATACATCCAGCAAACACTTGACAGCAACATACTGAAAACTAGCATTGAACAGCTTGGAAGTAAAGCCCCATACAATGATGGTTTTGTGACAGAAAGAGTTTGTTGCAATACTAGTTTCTGGCATTCGTGCTCTTCCTTGTTTGCTAGTGTGCAAACACTTCAGTTGTGCCAGTGTAACTGTCTGAAGGCTCAGAGAAGTGATGGCACTATAAATGAATGTAATTTTTCACCCGTTTTGATATTTAATCCAGCTCAGTTCCCAGATCCCATTCTCAGCACAGTGGATGGTGTGCCAGGGGATGACTGAAGAGGAGATAGGCAGCCTTGAAAGAGTATTGCTGTTGAAGTCTTGCAACATGAAACCACAGCCGAGGAAAAGAGGTACGTAATTCTCAGATAGTAGCTTTTTAAAAAAGGAAAATGAAGACAACATAAATTCTGAAAATGCCTTGCAGAGCAGGAAAAAATCGTCAGCCAGAACATAGGCCAGGTTTTTCACCTCCATGGAGAAGGTTTGCAAATGTTTGTGTTCTACAGAAAATTAACATTCCCTCATAACTTTACTAAAACATATTTCTTTTTACAGTCACGTTTGTGGAAAATAACCTAACCTGCCTCTTCCTTTCTCTTTCATCTCATTTCTGTCCTGAATTTTAAGATTTTTCTCCTACTTGTACAAATCTGTACCACTTTGATTCAAATGCACTCTTCAACATACCTGGTGCTTCACTGATTTAATTTATAGCCATTATCTACTACCAATTCTATCAGATAAATCCATCAAGTTTAGAATAAATCTGACCATAAAGCATGTATTTGTGAAAATCTTCAATTCAGATCAGTAAGTTTCATTCTAATAGGTAGTGTGAAATCTTTCTACTGTTATGCAAATGATACTCAAACGGTCAAAAGATTTCTTCTTTACGCTAAAAGAATCTTATATAACCTAAAATAATTAATGTAGTTGAGTAATAAAACTTACTCCTTCACGTATAAAAGTAAGTACTAAAACATCATAAGCAACTCTGCACATGAGGAAGAAGCCAGGCTATGCCAGGAGTAAAAATAATGTGAATGTCCACAAGGCGACGGCACTACTGACAAGTATTAATTACATGATAAGCAGTTCATTGCAAAAGCTAATGTTCTGTCTTTTCTCCCTCACTTCTCCTGGCATTAATATATATGTATCTCACAGGTACAGTCTGTCTGTCTGAGTTGCAGCCGCATCTGTGACACATTAAAGGGAGTTTAAGTTTGTAGTGATAACTGCGTGCCTGTGCCACCATAGTACTTAGCATGAGATGACCGAGAAATGGGTTTAAAAGACAGGTATTTAGGTCATACTGCTTCAAATCAACTATTATTAACACAGGTTTACTATGAAATGCAGCAAAATCCAATGAAATTTCAACAAACCCTTTACCCTGGCAGACATGTCGTAGGCCTGTCAAATATAGTGAGATCTTACTAACTATATGCTTGCCCCCTTTAATGAAAATGTCCCTCTCTATCCTGAAAGCTGATGTGCACAGAACAAGGGTGTGAGTTTGCACTTGTTTTTCGTGTGGCATCTTACACCCAGATTGAGACAGAGTCCCATACCCATGCCTCTGCCCACCCCTACAGGGTGAGAGGCAATGGATAAATAACAACATGTGGGTTAGTGCTTTAACATGCGCGCTAAATCTTGAATGTGGTATTTTTGCCCAGTGGCATCCCTTGGGGTAGGTCAATAAAGTCAGTTAAGAGTGGACTGAAACCAATTCTTAATTGCAGCTTTGTTTAACATTCACCTCGTTCACACATGCTTACATTCAGATTTCAGCCAAATTCTGGAGCCCTCTGAAATGAAGGAGTTTGATGTTTTAATCTAGGACCTTGCTTTTGCTCATGCAGTCATGTAGTGTGGATGGGATGCAAGCACCAGCAAGCATCCTTAACTCTACTCTTAGCACAGCACAGACACTTTGAACCAGAGGGTTCAAACATGCCTTTCAGTGGCAGTGCCATCTATAGCGCCCCACCTCCCAATTTATTTCTAGCTCCTCAGTTTTGATAATGTGTTGTCATGCAAATAAGATCAGGAAACACACTGCAAGAGGCTGACAAAGGCTAGGGCTGCCTTTATTTTTCTCTAAATTAACATCCTACCTTCCTAAACATCCATTTCAGTGCACAGGCATGTCCTCAGGAAGACAAGAGTGTTTTAAATAAATATATAGCCATTAAACCCCTAGCAGTTTCAAAGAGAAAATATGGCTAGATATATACTAGGTTAACGTATTACTTTAGTTCCCCATTTAAGGCATTAAAGAGAATGGCTCTGAGGGTGTGGGCTCTGTGAACAAGGACTGAGCTTTCACCAAAAGGCTAGTCAAGAGCAACTCCCTTTCTCTTCCAATCACAGGACTGCCAAGCTGAGTCAGACCTGACTTAAAACTATCCAATATCAAAGAGTTTTTAAGCCAAATCACTGGCTTGATCCAATTAGCACTGTGGCCTCCAAACTCCTAGAGCTGAGAGAGAGAACGAACTGGCAGCTGGCTGGAAGGTGGAACAGCCCTTGTGTAAGCTGACTGAAACTGTGCTCTGAATGTGAAGTTGTATGTGACTGCTGGGGTTCACCCCATCTACGTTGTGCCTCAGTGGAAAGGGCAACTCTTCTCTCCCCCTAGTGTACAAAATAAGGAAGATGCAGTTTGTGATGTCCGACTATTTATCCCATGGAGTTCAATTTTGAACCTTCTTTTAATCCCTCAGTATATAACAGTGAATCAAAACCTATACTTACGCAAGAAGATGCAAAACCTATACTTATGCATGCTCTCTGGAGCATGTCCAGAGAAGGTCAACGAAGCTGGTGAAGCACGCCTTCAGTCTGGAGCACAAGTCTTATGAGGAACGGCTGATGGAACTGGGGTTGTTTAGCCTGGAGAAGAGGAGGCTTAGGGGAGACCTTACTGCCCTCTACAACTGCCTCACAGGATGGTGTAGTGAGGTGGGTGTTGGTCTCTTCTCCCAATAAGTGATAAGACGAGAGGAGACAACCTCAAGTTGTGCCAGGGGAGGTTTAGATTGGATATTAGGAAAAATTTCTTCCCCAAAAGGGTTATCAGACACTGGAATGAGCTACCCAGGGAAGTGGTTGAGTCACCATCCCTGGAGGTATTTAAAAGATGTGCAGATGTGGTGCTTAGGGACATTGTTTAGTAGTGGACAGGTATGGTTGGACTCGATCTTAAAAGTCTTTTCCAACCAAATGATTCTATGATTTTAAGTGTCTCAGAGCACAGAAAGACCCTCACTAGAAGGGGAAAGTAGCTCACTGACATAAGAAGCTCAATTAGGAGAGTTGTGGATATTTATTTTTTTTTGTGAATTTCTACACAGTTGAAACAGAAAGGGTTCAAGATACTTGAAAATATCGAAGTCCAAAATATGGCATCAGTAAACAGAGTAAGTTTAAGAAGATGCTTCATATTTTTCAAAGCTTGCTAAAAATCTCTTTGCAATTATATTAAGTGTTGATTGAAAAAAGATTAGTTTTTCTGATAGACTGCATATCCTAACATTCTAGCTTTTCTCATTTCTCTTCAAAGTTTCACTGAAAAAGAAAAAAAACTGCTGATGAACGGATGAGTACAGGTAAAGTTTCACAACCAATCTGAGCTAGGAGCAATAAGCTGCACAAGTGCCTGTCTACTGATCTATACTGATAAATATATAGATATATATAACCTCCACAGAGATATGTAAGCAAAATGTGCTAGCTTTACTCACAGCAGCAGGGATAACAGTAAGCCTGCAGATCTGTTAACACAGACAGACTTAGCAAACCTAGCCTGCTGAGAAACGTGGCTAGCAATCTGTCAATGAACACCCAAAATCCCTGCCACTGGTTGGACAGGTGTTGGACTGCAGTTTCAGTTGGCTTAAGCTGACTGAACCTCTTGGTACGGGAAGGAGGTCCTGCTTTTCTCACTGACACCACCACCAGACACACACCTCTGCCTCCACCACCGCCATGAGCATTTCTTCTTTTCTCCTGTGCTGGATTACCTGAAAACTAATTGGGGTGTGTGTGGGTGCTATTTTTCACTTGGATTGACTTGGTGATTATACTCTGTGAAGATGCATAATCACAAGTGCCAATGAAAAAACAGCAGGAACATGGAGACAGCAGCCTGATCTTTGTGAAACAGCTTTACACACTAACTGGATTAAGCTAAAATTAACTGGTATGTGCCATTGCCTCAGTTTGTTGTGTAAATCTACCAATCCTCATCTTTGCAAAGACACTGTTCCATGAGATGCAGTGAACCAACTTCACAGCTCATCATGACCAGAAGATCCAGTTTTTCCACCTCCTTGCATTCAGACCCATGTTGCTGCTTATCTTATGCTAGCTCTAAGGCTCCTGAGAACTGACTTAACACCATGAACTGGGAGAAAAAACCAACCCAGTCATAAAAAGCAAAGTCTTTGCCAGTTTAATTGAAAGGACATTAAAAAAAAAAAACCAAAAAAAAAGGTAGGGCTGCTCAGACAGGCAGAGAGGCAGTAAGGACGAGGAGAGAAAGGAGAAGCACCTCCTTTTACTGGCATCAAGCTGTTAAACTGATTACCTGTGAAATTTTAGTTGAAGACTTTCATAAATGGTTAGATCTCTTATCTCTCTCCTCAAAATCTCAACAATTCCCCCACTTAGCTGTTACACCCCCTTTCCTTATATAAAGCCTCAGATTACATTATTTCCGTTAAATTCAAGATATTTTAGATTAAACATCAAGAATAGTTTTAATTATACTGACCCATCTCTGCCAAGGGATCCATAATAAACAGACTCTCAACCTGACTCTGTAAACACTAGAAACATTAACTAAGTAGAACAGCATATCCAAATAAAAAGTGTATGTAATCTGTATTTGTAAAAAAAATAATCTAAACCAACATAACTGCATCACTTTCTGAATTTTCTTCCGCCAAGCACTTAGTTTCATTTCTACTTTTTGAAACTACTGAAAGACAAGTTTTATCATTTAGCACTTTAGTATTTTAATAGTACTTCTGAAATGGAATTTCATTCTCAAATACAGAAGCCGAGGAAAATCATAGTCAGACATTCTAACAACCTTCTGCTTCTAAAATTAAGTTAGTGCAAATTAGCTTCCCGTAGTTAGGAAATTCAAGTGTCAGATGAATGAGTACTTCAACTTAAATTAAAAAGTTACAAAGATCAAGTATTTTCATTACTGACCTATTTCACTGGGAAAGTATTCTAATATTTCAAATTTCCACTTTTTATAGGCAGCGTATCGTTGATACATATCAAATATCTCCGAGGTGAACAGCATGGCTTCCTGCCCTCCGACTCCAGCGGTTACTTCCATGACAAGATCGCTCTTGTCTGTTTCTTCTGGAGGAATCAAAAGCAACACTATCTGCGAATACAAAAACACCCAGCTAAGACTCCCCTCTCACACTGCTCTCTGCAACTGAGATAGCACAAAAGGGCAGACAAGTCTGCAATGAGCCTGGGCTGCGTTCCCCTGCCCTAACTCCTTGGTTGCCCCGGCTTCTCAGCCCTCTCGCCGCGAAGCAGCAGCCATCAGGAAGAGGTGGGGGGGATGCTGCATTGCAGGAAGGCTCCCTGTGCCTGTTCACAGTTGCAGGAGCTACACCGGTCTCTCTCCAGACCTATGAAACTTCACAGAAGTTTTCACCCATCAGGAGCACTGCGACGTCTGGACACCACAGGATACAGGCTGGTTCTTGCAAGACAACCCAGCATCTCCCTTCCCATCTGATTCCCTCTTAACCCAGCCTCAACTGCAGAACTAAGAAGGTATGGATGTTCAGGAGGACAGTCCTTCAACAACAGCTCAGCTGATTTATTCATTTATTTATTTCAGAAGAGAGAGACAGCCTTATATTGATCTGTAGAAGAAAGGTACGCTAGAACCTGTATCACAGTTTTGCAGGCTGGCTCAAAACTCTGGATAATTTGCAAATGCTTTTCAATCATCTTCCTTTACTAGCATTAGGTGATGTTTCTTTCTACAGATGACTTCTTTTGACAAAATCATAAGCATTTCTAAAAATGCTGTATTGCTGTCGAAGGAATAAAGAACGTGACAATATCAGCTTCTATTTCACCAGTAACTTTAAGAATATGTAACTTTCTTTACAAAAAGATAATTATTTTTATGTTTAAATAACATAGATACTATGTAGTTACATAGTATTAAACTATTTTTTTGGAAACCACTAGTGAGTGTGATACAAGTTTAATGTTTCCAATAGATAAAAAGCTGGCCATCCATAAAGGTACACCCAGACAAGACAAACTGTAGCACCTACTTATAAATACGCGTTGATTCAAACAATTTCAGCTACAAGTAGGCACGCACTTACAGGCTGTCTCTATACCATCTGCATTTTTCATTTTCCTTAGATAACAGAAACTAGTTGAGGAGTAGTACAATTGGCAAGGAGGGGAAGAGGAGAAGAGTTTATTGTATACGTCTTATTTTGATAAGAAGACAATTTGGCTTTGTTAATTTAAGAATGGCAAGGAAATACAGGCTTTTAAAGGGGGTCTAACCTGGTGTTTCAGTTCAGCTATCTCTTCTTCACAGGAGGAGATTTCCCTTTCTGCAAGCTTCTGGAAATCTTCGTTCTCATCTGGAATATTTGAGTATGGTTAATCCTCAGACTTATATCAGTGCCACTCTCAGAAAACCTTCTGAAAAATAACCACATGAAGAACTTACTTACTCTACAAAAAAAAAACCCAAAAAACCCCCCTAAAAACCAAAACCCACACACCACACAACCCCCCCCAACACATGAAAAAAAACCCCAAACCCACACAGCGTTGCCATAGTGGTGGTCAAACAGTGGCACAGGTTGCCCAGAGAGGTTATGGAGTCTCCATCCTTGGAGATATTGAAACCCCAACTCGACACAACCCTGAGCAGCCTGGTGTAGGTGACCCTGCTTGAGCAGGAGGCTGGACCGGACAATGCCCAGAGGTCCCTTCCCTCCTCAGCCATTCTGTGATTCTAAGAAATTAACTTTCTGTATTTCAATGTGACAGGAATATCAAGGATTTAAAGAGCAGAGCAGCCCCACAATTGACACTCTTCCTTAAAAGGACTATTACCCCTATCACTCTGTAAAAATTTGAAGATAGTAGTAGTAATTGCAAGTATTTTCTCTCTGTCAAATTATTCCAGAATAAATTTCCAACACATCGCTAAAAATGAAGGTATGGAGAACTCTTGAATAACAAGAGGAACTTGTAATTTGAAAGTGTTACTTGACTGATCAACACTAATGCTTTACAATTAAGACTTGTTTTTCTGTACCACAGTTTCAATATGTTAAAATGTTCCTTTTTTTTTTTGGCCAATATAAAGCTTCACGCACACCCCCTCAAAAAATTATAAAGAAAATAAAAAAAAAAAATCAACATCTTAAGCAGTCTCTGATCCGTGCTGATTCAGCTCACTCACCCAGAAGAAAAAAATATTAGCCCAAAAAGGAGAAGATGGTATACACAATGAAAAAGGGGAAACCGGGGCAGGGACCGGGGCACATAACTGCACAGTCAGCAGCAAGAGAAGAAAAAGAAAAGATTCTAGACCTCTTGTTTCTGTGTACAGCAAGCTTTTAAATGCCTTCAGCAGAGACAGGAGGTGCACTCTTATGATAAAGCCACACCTTTTCAGCACTGTAACTGCATTTAGTCACTACCACAACTTTAAATGAAACTTTTTGACTTTACAATATAGGTTTAATATTGGTGAATTAAGGTCCCCACCCCCACTCACTTCAGTAAGAAGGAAATTAGAAAGAGAATCATGCATAAAATGGTTTAAACAACTAGCATGCTTTACCTACAGCTGGCGAAGAGCGTGCACGGTTGACTGCCTGACTAACCATAACTCTTCAAACATGTAACCTTGGTCATCTCCAACTATCTCCATTTCTTCACAATATGTACTGACCAACTGAGGGCTAGTCACTAAGGCCAACAGAAGGAAGGATAAGAATCAAGGAATTACAAACCTATTAGGGTCAAACCAGGTATCAGTAGTGCAACTGGAGCGGGTTGCCCAGAGAGATGGTGGAGGCCCCAACCCTGGAAACATTCAAGGCCAGGTTGGATAGGGCTCTGAGCAACCTGATCCAGTTCAAGGTGTCCATGCTCACTGCAGGGGGGGGTGGACTAGATGGCCTCTAGGGGTCCCTTCCAACCCAAAACATTCTATGATTCTATGATTCAATTATTATGCAATTAAGAAATAATCTATTATAACAATTAATAGCAGTTGCAAACTTTAAGATGCAACTGTAATATAGGCTCTAAAACCAGTT
Source organism: Egretta garzetta (assembly GCF_000687185.1). NCBI lineage: Eukaryota > Metazoa > Chordata > Aves > Pelecaniformes > Ardeidae > Egretta > Egretta garzetta. The sequence continues at coordinate 601,194 of NW_009260493.1, forward strand.
TTAAATAATATATACACGTATTTTTAAGGATGAACTACAGAAGTGCTCAAAGCTACTGACTAAGCCCTTGTGATCACTTCACTTTGCTCAAGTTCTAAGCTGGTTTTGATGACACTGGCTTCTTCAGCTGATTCTGAAAGAAATATATATATATATATATCCTGCATTCCACTTAATTCAGTTAGTTTGGGTCAATGATTAGTTTGTTCAGAGGAACCATTTCTCCTTTTTCAATCTGAGGTGGGAGAGAATCAATAGGAAAAAAAAAAACCACAAACATTTGGTTTTAGACAGTGTTGGCCATCTCCGTTAGTCGGAATAACTGACTACAATTAACACTTGATTAATCAGTATTTAGCGAAGTAGTAAGGATTAAATGATCTAAGGAACATTTCTGTTCACTGCTCTTAAAGTACTCCTTTTCCGCATTTTGGTTTCTAACCGCCACCAAATTGAAGTTTGATTCAGGGTAAATAAAAAAAAATATTCGTTATTTGGCAGCGCTAAAAGCGTGCAGCTAGAACACAGGACAAAGGTAAAACCACGGCGTGCAGGCGGCGCAAACAGATGCCGAGGTCCACGACTGCTGAAACGGATGCAGGCAGGCAGGCAGGCTGCTCCGCCCGGCAGCAAGAAAGGAAAATAAAAACAAAAATCCACAAACAAACAAACAAAAATAATTAAGTTTCCTATCCCCGATTAATTCTCTTTATTTTATCAGAAGTGCTGCTACCACGCCGCCCTCCCTTCAAGCCTCAGCGGCTCCCCCGCCCCC
>NW_009260493.1:602778-610735 GCF_000687185.1 Egretta garzetta
CTGACAGAAAAAAATAAAAAGAAGGCGGGCTACAAACCTCGCCAAACCCTCCACACCACAAGCTTAAAGCAGGGCTCTGGGGTAGGAGCCCGCGCGGGTTGCTGAGGCTTTCACTGGGGCGGTTCAGTGTCCTCCAGGGGCTGCCTGTGCGGGAGGGGACGCGGGAAGTTTCGGGTGGGGGCTTTGGCTACCCAGGTTCCTCGTTTGGCTACCCAGGTTGCTCTTGCAGGTCTTTTTCTTCTCGCTCCAGAAAAAAAATTTGGGAATGAAAATACCCTAAGGAGGAGGGGAAGCTGCAAGTGCGTGTGGCAGGATCCCTCCACGGCAAAAGCAGGTGCAAAATTCAGCATTTAGAGAGGAAAAAAAAAAAAAAAAAAGCCTTGTCAGAGGAAGAAAAAAGGGCGATTGAAAGAGCCTTTGCGTCAGAGATGCGTGGTGAGACGGAAAGACCACCCGTGTACAAGATGCAGATCTGAGTACAGTGTCTTACGTCAAAGTTTTAAACTGGAAGGCGGCGAAGATGCAGTCGTTTCAGTAAATGTGATGTGATGGATGTTGGGGGATGATCTTGGCAAATCCCCTCTGCTGTGCAGACAGGGTGGCATAGTAACCCTGTTTTAGTTAACATCATTAATGAGATTCTTGGCTAAACTCAAAACAGTTCGAAGAATATACTTTATTATAAAAATGTGCAAGCTATCCATAAAAATTTGTTAGGCAGTATTTTATCTTACAATCATCGGAGGAGTCAAAGTCGGGTCTTTGCTGTTCTTCTGTCCTTGTTTGTGTCTTAACAGAACTAAGTAGTCATACCCTACAACTAAATTACACTGGTGGAGTAACAGTAACTTCCATATGATACATTAATAATTTGTTATTTTCACAAATGTAATACCCAAAGCAAGAGCAATGCTTGCACACTTAAGTAGTTTTGCTAGTCAGAAATGAAAACTTGGAGGTTTTCTTCCATTGCGGAAATCCAAAGGTCATACGGTCAGCCTGAAAATTTGTTACTCGGAATATTAAACATCAAAATGAACGGTTGGATAAAAACGTTTTCCTGTGATTGTAAATGCACTGCTTTGAATAAAGTTTATTGGCAAAATACACTGCGGTAATAATTTATAAGTAAAATTACACTCCAAGAGCTTTGTGGAGAATGTACCGCCTGTGTGGCTAATCTGGCGCTGGAAAACAGCCCAGGCCGTCGCTTGTGAAATCTCACCCACCAAAGGCTTCCCTTGCGCTTGCTGATGCCTGCCCATGAAGCTTCCCGAAGCCTCCTTTCAGAAGGGTAAAGGAAAAATGCTCAAATTTATGCATTTAACAGACCAAATATTTCGGCGTTCTGTAACAATGAAAGAAATTATGAGGGTTTTAATGGCTGTGTGACCCCTGCTTGCGAGAGAAGCGTGCAGAACTCAGGAAATGAAGAGTAAGGGGTGATTGAATGTAAAGCTTTTGAGAAGAAAAAAAGGTAGTGTGAGTCAGTGACTGATGGTCAGCCTTTGGATCAGCTGAATTGTATCCCTGTTTTAAATTGGAAGGATGGATTTCCACAGCGTGAGTTTATGGATCAAGGAAGGGGCAAAATCTGGCCTTTGCTATGAAGTTATACGCAGACAATATTTATGTCAGTTGGGTTTTTTTTTTCCAGCTGATTTTGGCACCATTATTGCTCGCTCTTTCATCCCACAAATGTCACTTCTACTGCTGGCAGAAGTATTCAGGACCTATGTGAATGGGGCTGATGTTTTGTCACTGCAAACGTACTCAGGTTATTGGTGAACAGGACTGGACCTTTGTCACTTGCAGCCATGTCCCAGGATGTGCTACAGTGCTACTCTTGGGTCTCTCTAAAAATAATAGCATTATGAGCTGAGAAAAACCCTATTTTGAAGTTGGTAGGTAGACGTGCTTCAAATCAACTTGGAGCAGACATTGCAACCTTAGTGTTTTGCTTTGTTGGGTTTGGTAAGGACTCGGGCTGTTGTTGGCTGGGTTAACGCTGCCGGGAGCAGGCTCACAGACATTGCAGAGGTGTGAGTGTTACTCCTTGTGGTGTAGAGAGTCACTGAAGTTAGGAGACTTTCTCGTCTCAGCTTTGATTGCTTTTTTGTTGGCGTTGTGAAATGCTTATGCTAAATGGCTTTCGCAAGCACTTACTGCGTACAGAAGCTGCTGGTTCCTGAGAGGGCTCACGGCGTGGTCAGTCCAGCAAGCTGCTCTCACCAAAATAGCCCCCCCACCTTTTTTAGATACTGGTTCCACAGGCAGATGCTCCTCGTGATGGAATTTGCTGCCCAGGGGAGCAAGTTTGGCATCAGGTGACAGCTTAAACCCTGGCTGTTTAAGGCAGAGGGTAGGTCTCCTCTATTTGCTTGGTTTAGACCGCAGCCTAGCAGACACTGCAGCATGCTTTTCATTTAAAACAGAGCTACTACTAGCTTAAGTCTGCTTTGTGTCCCCTCTCTGTTGTCCTGTGAATGGATTATGTGGACTCCACAGGCACTCGAGCGAGCTGTGGATGGGCTGTGGACCTGGAAGTCCTATGGCCACATTTCCACGGTACCTGCCTGGACTCAGCTGGTTACTGTGCAGCCCAGCCACCTGTGTCACTGACCTGCCTTTTCTCCATCATACCTCTCATCTCCTTCATACCATATGTGCCCACAGTCTAATACTCTCGACACTTATCTGCAGGTTTTGCTTTATTCTGGGTATCCCAAGCTACTTTCAGCTCAGGTATGTGAAAATTGACTGTCAACAGCTAAGTTGAACACAGGCATAATACAATCTATATTCGGTTTCTTTGAAACCTAAAGGTCAGGAGTGTACACACGTGCTCTGCTTATTTGTGGCTATTTGGCATTAGGCTTTGTTTGACAGAAAAGATTAAATACTGGGCAAATTGACAAAAACATAACTCACTTTCTGTCATGCACTTGCTATACACATTCTCATGAAAAACTGAAATACAAGTTAAATACATACTTATTTTATTCCAGGCTATAGAATAAGTGTATCTAGGCAGATTTTCAAAGTGTATTGTACGCTGCATGCACAATAAATCAGTTTAATAGCTTGACTGTTTTACAATTTGTGTTCAAAGAACTGTATGATAGGCAATGAGATCATGTTACGGCATGACTTGTTGTCCATTTGGACCATATCCATTTTTTCATAAAAAAAAATTTGGGAAACCCCAACTGATAGATAAAATGTATATTAAAATTTTTAATAGGAGCATATGCTCCAAGAAAGAAACTTCACATGTTATGTTCAATTTTTAAATCCCTCCAAATAGAGGATTTAAGACAAGAAATTTTGAACGTGATTTCATTGCAGTATTACACTGGAGATCGGTGTAATATTTTTCAAAATGATGTAACAGTTTCCAAACACAGATTTTGGAATCTTATGCTAGAAATCAAGGTAATATTTTAGGGCCCGCACATTGAGCTTTAAAACTGTCCTTGGAAGGATGAGTTGTCTATGTTGACAAGAGCTTCTACCTGTGTGATGGCTTATGACTAGCAGGTCACCATCAAAGAGTAACATTAAGAATATTCAAGTCTACATTTGTAAAGATTTACGCATGCAGTTTTGTCTCTTACACATTGTCTAGATGCATGGACTAAATGTATTGTGCCTCAAACACCAACAAACTTGAAATTACACTATGTAAATATATACATATATGATGCTGTATATGTTTAGTACCACAGTAAAGATAACTGTAATCAAATGATACTAGACATATGTAGGACCATAGGTAAATTCCAATTAAGAAAAAAAGCCAGAAAAAAATCATTTTTTCTAACAGTATTTCACAGTAGAAGGAGGCAGTCCTTTCTCACTGAATTCCCCCCCCCTCAGGGTTTGTAAACATCATAGCTATTATTCTATCAGTATAATAATTGAAGGTTTTATTCATAATGGTAAGTAGCTAACCAACATGAATAAAGTTGTCATAACACAATAACACTTTCAGACAAAACAGGTATTTATTAAAAGAAACATTTATAAATATTTTGTCTTGCATTTTAAACTACATTTTCATAAATAACAATATTTAAAAGTGCTGAATATGGTAGGATAGTCAGCAACGCCACTGTAAACAGATTTGTTTTCCACTTTGCAGATTTTTCTTTTAGATCCCATTTTGTCAAACACTACAACAGTTAAAATACTTGCATAGGGAATAGAGAATAGCCCTTTTAATCATCTCCTGAATTCTATAGAAATTACAAAACCAAATGAGTTTAAGAAACAGTTCGTTAAATTGTTCGTATATATATATCCAAAAAAAGCACACAGGTTTCAAGTAAAAAGAATGAATAAAAAATTCCCAAGACTTGCTATTTGAAGCATGTTCAATAAATTAAAAAAATGAGAGGTAGTAAAACAAAGGGAAAAAAAAAGAAGCCCCAGAAGATAAACTAAGACCTCCATCCTACCCGTTACTGTATAGCAGCAGACCCGCCTTGGCAACAGCAGCTCCAGCCGGAGCCGGCACCGGAGGCTGCCTGCAAGGAGTAACTGGGAGGTTGGAGCCAAGCGTGTTGGGGCTGGATTCCATTCAAGGACACCACTGCCAGACCTTCCAGTCCCATCGAAAGCAACGGGCTCGTGCCATGTTTAGTCCTATGTAAGTGAGAAGAACCTTGCCTCTTGAGTCTTAGTATAAGACCAGAGTCATTGGTATTAAATATATATATACACACATACATACATATATATATATATATATATTTAACAAGTATTCAAAGCCATTTCTTGGTATATCTTTAGCAGTTTGTGAGGGATGCTAATGCTCATTTTGCTTGTATATGGTAGGTATGAAGATTTTTTTTTTTTTTAAATTCCAAGTCACTATCTCTTTAAACATCAAAATGCATCCTAAAATTGGACATTTTTTGATAAAAAGGCCAAGCAAACACCTATTAAAAACACCAGGGCAGCCGAGCGATGGGAGTACCACGCTGCCTTAGCTCAGAATAAGGGCTCAGTACAGGATTCTTTACCCAGGAAAGACACCCGCTGCATTTCTGTAGGCATTTTGCTTGGGTAAGGACTGTAGGTTTTGGAGCCCTTGAAGTTTGGTTTAATATTACTCTCCAAACCCCTTGTTCTCAAGGAGTTGCTCAAAATCAATGCGGCTAGCTAGAAGCTAAGATAAGTCTTCTTTAACCCACCACCTCGTAAAACATCACTTTGTTTAAAAACATTTTTTACTGGATTTAGCTTTCAAAAAAAATAATCTTACAGGACAGATGCAATTCATCAAAATGTTCTAAAATGCTCTAAAATGCTACATGTAGGCAATCTTTTATTAAATTTCTTTATTCAAAAAACTAAATTATCAAGCTTTTTGTTTTTTTGTTTTTGTTTTTCTTTTTTTTTTTTTTGCTGAAGTACATAACATTATACAACAGTGTTAGAACTGGATAGCCAGTCTTTAATAAATCAATTACAGTATCTGACATCTGAAATGTACATTGAAAATCTTTGTTCTTTTAACAATTAAACAATATCAGCGCATAGATTGTGTCACCCAGATACGGATCCCTTTAAGTGGTTTGTGCTTTTTTTTTCTTCTTTTTTTTTTTTTTCTTTTTTTGACATTGCAAACTCTGTAATGAAAATGCCACCGTTTTGGCAGTGAACAACCAGAGGAATCCTCCGCTTGGTTTATTTTAAATAAACAGTGATAAGTAGCTCTTTTTTTTTCTGTACAGAAATATTGGCTTCAAAAAGTCAGTGTATTGTACTCAGTAGAGCATGTTGAGTAATGCTACACCTTAAAAATTGGCTTTTTTCAGTTAGTGATGTTAAAAAATGCAAGCCTCTCTCTGGTTTGCTGCAATTGGTTCTATGTACCATAAGACTGTATTGCACAAAAAAAGTTCTTAAATACAGATATAATTTATGTTATTGGATTAAATATTGCAACAACTAAGTGGTAAGTGAAGCAGTTTTACCTTGCACATGCAGTGTGAGGATACACAAGGAGACTGTTCATAAAACTACAAATACATCATTGCAATCTTGACTGCAGTAGGGTGATAGGAGTGTGAAACAAATGTATTTTGGCAAATCCATTGTTCCCCTCCCACGCCCTCTCGAGCAAGGAGGACCTTGGTAAAAATGTAGACAGAGACCATAATATGTATTTGTTTTCTTCACAGTAGCCTGAGTAGTGCTAAACTGTAGTTCTCCAGGAACCCAGCTCCAGATGTTATTAAACTACTTTTCTTCCATCCCACCCACCCCCAAAAAATCAAGTTATTTTGTTTGAAAATTAAAACTAAGTTTCAGAAGTAGAGCCTGTAATACTTTCAACAAGAGACTTATAAATCTGAGAGTTCAAAAACCTTGGAAAAGAGTCTCTGTGCATTAGGGTGTATATCTGGAGTTGGGCATCTTCATACATGTGAGGGCTGGGATCCAACAGGTTTCTGTTGATCACTTCTCTCACCCGGGAGTCAAGACTAACCTGAAGAAGATGAGAACAGACTAATATTAAACAGTAACATTGGAAAGGCTGTTACATGTATCTTTATTTCTCCGGGCTCTGTTGACCATGCCGAGTTTATCAATTTATTCAAGTAATGCTCTGTGCTTCTTTCAGAGCCACCACACAATTCAGGCTGAGACCATCGACTTTATTTCAGTTTTGACTTGGTCTTTGAATCCATCTTAAGATTTGTAAGATGAAATGCAGCTGTATAACAGAATAAGTACCGTGCAACTAGAGCTCTGCAACTAGAGCCTGGATTTCCCAAAAGATATTATTTTACCTTAAAAAAATGATTTTTACATATTTAAAATTATTTCTCTGAGGTGAATGTTGAATGACTGTCATTCAGGGAGCTGTCACTTTTTTTCCTGACCATTTGTGATTAAATCTTTAGAAGCTTTCTATTCAGCATTCTCATCTGGCTGCCCTATGGATTTTTTTCCCTTTTTTCAGGCACTACACTTGTTACTCACAAATTGCCCAGGGTTTTTTATCATTTTTATTGTGTTAGTCTCCCCATTAACATTAACTATTTCAGATTTGTTCTTCTTTTCAAGACCCTTTAACGTCTGATAATTTATACTTTCAGGATTTCCCATATTGAAGTTAGCAAGTTGCAATTTTAGCTTCTCATTTACTTTCCATTTGTAATGAACTCCTGTGCCCAGGCAGAAAAGGGCACATTATGCTTGGGATGAATGCACAGATGATTTTAGAATATCATTTAGAAATTTGAGTGAATGTACAGCTTATCCGCAAAATGCTCTAAAAACAGTAAAATTAATGCCTCCTGGATTAAATGAAATGGCAGTAGCAGTAAAGCCCACTGGGGCCAGCAAGGGGTTTACTCAGCTAAGAAGAAAAAAGGGTAAAACACTGAGTAGAGAAATACCAAGCATAGATCAGTTAAGCTACTGTGATTTACACCAGGTTGCAGTCTGACCCTGCTACTCTGCAGCCGTATAAATAGATACTCGTATTGTCTGAAGGACTGAGTTCAACCCTGGAAAGCTCCACATACCAAGACACCTTGAGATGCGAAGGATGCTAAGTGAGATGAAAACTCAGAACATGTGTGGATGTGTGAACTTGTGTATTTTTCTATGTGGTGAAGCAAAGTCTTTGAAATACAGTGGTATGGTATGGCACTGAGGAGTAAATATACATTTCCGTTGTATCTCCAGTACCAGTTGTAGAATCTGGCATTGTTGGTTTGTTGGCATATTGGAGTATGGTACTGCCACAGCAGGCAAGCTCCAATATTTACTTGGTTATCGCTCACAAGGCGCAACCATGGTGCAGCCTAACTGCGAGTAAACTGTGGCCTATTCACGCAAGCAAACCGTACCTATTACTCAAGTGCGCTGTCTCTGCAGAACATCCATTACGCCTGCTTAATGTGCGCCCCCCATCTAAGCACCCATGGCTGGGGGC
>NW_009260493.1:610769-625894 GCF_000687185.1 Egretta garzetta
CTGCCATGGGCAGCCTCCCCGCTTCCCCACCCCAGTGCTCCCCCTCCCTTGTGGTGTCTGGGCAGCCCCCCAGCTAGCTGAGTTGAGGAGTCGATCTGTCTGAAAGTGGCATTTCTTTTCTGGGCTGCTTTTCAGGCCAGGCATTTTTCTGATTGAATTCACTGTCTCGCTAACGTAGCTGGACACAACAGCGTGCAGGGGTGCAGTGTTACGGTAGCTTTGAGAAGGCGTGTTGCAGCCACGCGTCTTTGGAATTTATTTGAATAGATTTCAATCCTAGACCATTGCATTTCTGTAGCACAGAAATGGCACGCTAAGATATAAGCTGTTCTTCCCCCGACATACACGCACACGCATGTATCTTAGCAAAAAAACCAGTTTGTGCAGCTAGCTAATTGGTTCTTCATTAGCAGATATAATAGCTGGGATAAAAAAGCTCAAATTTGGCAGGATGTTGGGGTTTTGTGCCATTGAATATAGTAAAAGTTAATTGCACTTATAGAATGAAAAAAGAATAATTATGGAGCTATTAATTTACATTGTAGCTTTTCAGTGACTCGCTAAAGCCAGATGGCAAAACCAGTTGGAATTACTAAAGGTATTTCCTTGCTAAACAGATGAATAGAAGTTATCTGTTAAGAACACTAAGACGTTCTGCCTCAATAACTTAATCCCTGAAGAAGTGATGCTAAATATTTCAGCTCTTATGCCGGAAGATAACATCTGGAATGGGATGCCTGGATGAACAAGAACTTTTCAGCTCCTGTGCTGATCTAAAGCATTGCAGACAGTTCTTGTTTGACTCATAAGATTTCCAGAAGGGGCAGGAGCAACTGGATTGATGACATCCGCACATATCCACTGCATCAATTTTGTGAGTAGCTTTGTTAAACCCTAAGTCAAACAACACGTAGTGTTTGAATTTTAACTGCTGGTTGATCTTAGCTTAAAAAGACGACTGAGCATTCAGCACATATATACATACTAGAGATTTTATGTGAAAAACTCATTATTAGCTTGCTGTACTGGCAGTTATCTCACTCCAAAGCAAAAGTATACAGTGTGGCACAAGAGAAGATAATGGAGCTATAAATCGCCGTTGGCTTCATTCATATGAATGAAGTTGCAAATTATTACTGAATGCAGTGCAGAAGTAAAATGTAGGAAGCAAGGTCCACAGTGAGCATAAATTAGCATAACGCTGTTGAGTAGAAAGTCAGATGCAGTGCACAGAGACAAGGCACATGAGCTAAAGGTATGTGACATGGCCTAAGAAAGACTCTTCTATAGTGCTTATACATATATATCTATTCCAAACCTTGGTTTGATAGGGGATGTTTTTTCTTTACTCCAGGTGAAGATTATTTCAGAATTTGGCTATTTCAGTTTAAGGGTTGAAGAAAATCTTGTATATTTTCCTAGATATTATCATACCCTTCATTAAGAGAAAATATGCAGTCTCCATTCCTGGATTCTCACATAGGAATAACCAGTGCAAATTTGGATTTTCTCCCAGACAGCTGTTGCAGCAGACAAATCTATAATGATTCTGATTTAAATTCCTTGATTTTGGTGCCTTTTCTCCAGAAACCCATTTGCATGACTTACTTCCTCTCTCTGGCAGGCATGTGGCATTACTAAAGAAGCATAGCTATTTCTCAGCTTTCTCTTACTGGAGTTTCTTGAGTCTCATTGAGAGCTGTGAGGTGTTGGGGCCAGTGATGCTAAGTGGCCCGGCACCCATGTCTCTACTTTTTCTGTCCCTTCCTTTCCTGATTTAATGTCTATATTAAGACTTTCATCTGACAGGTCAGGCAGACTTTCAGACCCTATCTGGCAATCCTGGGTATAACATTTCTGCTCTGGAAGAAGAGAAAATGCAAATGTAACATTTACAGCTGTACCTCTTTTGGTGATAGTATAGAAATATAATCTTCATATATAAGTCGTGCTTTTTCTTCAATAACTTTCTTGTTCTGTTCCTTCTTTAGATCTTCACATGCAAGCCAGAAAAGCAGGTTCTCCTCACTATACTCTGTTCGAAGAAACTCTCTGAAAAGGTTCCTCCCAGCTGGTGTTTTCATCATCTTGTCAAAATTCTGAGCCCAAGACAAAATTTCATCTGCAGTAGGGTTTTGGCTGCAAAAGAAAAGTATCATTACAAATATGCTTCTATTTTTGTAACTGTGTTTTCATACATTCATCCAAAATTTGTCCTTTCAACTGCACTTGAGTCCCGAGTGAAAACTGGAAGCAACAAGGCTTCAGCAGTGACAGGGGGATTTTGTTCACTCTTCACTTGTGCATTCATTATCTCAATAGCCCACTGAACGTGCTTAATGTTATGAGACATGCACTTGGCTTTCTACAAGTTTTCTACTAGTGTTGTTAGCCATCAAACTCAAAGACAAAATCCCACAACAGCACTGAATTCCTGCCTCTGCGATTAAAGGAGATGTGATAACAGGGAGCTGGCAATAGACTCTCTTTCATGAGGGGTTTAGATGACACCTGATGTCTCTGCCTGCTTCTGATGGTGTTTGGCCAATCACTGGCTGCCACATGATTTGGTTCAGGAAGGACAAGAAAAACAAAAGGCTCCTGGCAGCCAAGAGCATACTAATGAGGCCTAACAAAATAGTAATTCAGAGAGCTTTTAAATTAGCATATTCCTCGGCGCTTGTACCTAAGGGTTGCTAAGCTTCCCTCTGTTTGGTGCTATTGACCTGAATGATGATCTATTGGCACAAGATGTGATGGATGTTGCTGGCAAAACCAGATAGAGAAGAAACAGGAAAAAGTCCTTATTGCCATTTTCTGAAGGAAACTATTCATGGCTTGTAACAGGGGATGCACTGGATAAGTGATCAGAAGATTAAATTGCGTCACTAACCCATAAATGTACCAACGAATAGCTTGAGAAGGTAATGCTCCAGGTTACTTAACAACAATTAAATATGATTTCAAACTTAGTTCTGAGTGTTCACCCTCCCCTTCTTGATAGGATCCAACACGAGCTTTACTAGATGTTGTTAATAGCTTCTCTGTAATCATGTTGCACAGTAAGTGATATTTATCTTCAAGTCCATTTGTCAACTCCTACTCTGCATGCAAGGCAGACTGGATGATGGGAAGCTATTTGTGATAGCTTTTCAGCCGTCTGAAAGATCTAATAAATGAGAAAGTGTTTAAGACTTAAAAGATCCATCAAAATAATTGTAATCTGAACCAAAAAGTCTAAACATACAGATTTGAAGGTGAAAGGTCCTCTCTCTGAGGAGAGTGAAAAGAACCTGCTGAGGTGGATGGAGCTGACAAGCAACCTGTGCTCCCTCATGGTCTATTGGGAAGCTCTCTTTGCTACAGTATTTTGTGGAAATTTCTGACATTGTCCTCTCATAAATGACCATGAGTAGCAAGGAAGACAATGAGTCATTTGAGTTGCTTTTACCATCAATCATATCCTCTCAAGTTAATTTTTAATTTACTTTTTATGGGATTAGAGAACTCAAGGCCACTGACAGGTTAGCATTTTTCCCAACACAGTAAATATGGGCCCAAGCTTTAGACAGAAATAGAAGCTCAGAGATTTCAGTGCGCATTAGTCTGTTTTCAAGGTATGTGTTTCCTTGGTTAATTCCAGTGAAACCATAGTCCACGCTGTTTTATGAATGGTAGCCATGCTAAAAATCTGACTATGAAGTATACTTGTGCCCATTAGTTTTTCTCCTTGTCTGGATAATCAGAAGAAAATGATCCCATGGGTAGCAGAGGCTTCTTGTAGAGACCCCCAGGTCTATGGAACCATCCATGCACCTCCCATTCCTCCCCACAATTTTTCCCCACAAATAAAAAATCATAAGTAAGCCTGACTTATGGATGTCTCTGCTGGCATTTCATTGTCAGGACAGATTTTGCTTCTTTTTGTACAGAGTTTTGTGGAGGAAAAGTAACTGAAAGAACATTTCTGAAGCATAAAATCCAAGGCAATTCTTGATAGTAGTTATAGGCAAATTAAAAACATTTACTAGACAACAGTTTGACCAACTTACCATTCTTCTATGACTTGGATACTCTCCATTTTGGTCGTATGTGTTGGCCTTCCTGCATTGTCTCCTCTATCTTCATTCCTAACAGTGAGGCTGCAATGTAGTACAACACTTTATTTTGTCTAGAGAAAGTTAATTTAAAACAATGACTATAGTAATGCAAACTTTTAAAAGATATAAACCTATGTAAAGTGTCATTTTTCACTCTTGCCTCTAAAGTTTTGGAGAGGAATTTTTGATGACTTTTCCCCTTAATTCTGACGAATATTAACTAACAGTTGCTATTAGCCTGTGTAATTTTTTTATGAGCTCACAGTTTATCCACTGAAAGATGGATACAGACTTAGAGGTCACTTTTGGAGTGATTTCATTTAGTAAATTGAGAATATTAGTAACAATAAGGGTAGGGGGGGATGAGAATTTCTGAATTGGACATTGATGAGGCTTTGGTGTCCCCCCAGTTCTGGATGGTTGTTCATTCTTAATGAAAGTTCCCTTTTTTCTCTCCAGGATACGGTGGCAGTAGATGGCTCAGATATAGAACTTAGAGTGTGGCAGCTCCTTATGATTTCCTCCTTTGACCTAAACTTCGTTTTCATTCTAAAAAGTAAAACTTACTGGCCTCTCAACAGAAAGGCATCCATTACCCTCACATTACCACAAGCAAGGAAAATAAAGACTTCCTTTATGTAAAGATGTTTTTATTTTTTTTTCCTTCTTTTCTGAGCTGGTAACTAGCATCACTTATTTTTCTGTAAATATATTTTTTATTGGATTTGCTTTAGTGGTAGTGACTTTCTCTATGTGTGCTCTCTATGAATGTTCTGGAACATGGTATTGCCAGAAAAACCACAATTCCTGATAACTACTGAAATAAAGCACGTTTTCAATGACATAAGTATTCATATAGGAAATATGGTTCCAATAATTAAGCTTAAGAAGTGGAATGTAGTAAGGAAATGGAGATTTCCCTTTCTCAGGTGTTACCTATGTGTCCAATTGAGAGAAAACAAGCAATCAAGCAAAAAATCCCCCCTCCCGACCCCAAGAGAGCTCATATTTTGAATATTGAGTATTCACCATACAGTGATGCTCTCAGTCATCCTATGTGGCCATATACAAAAATATGTTGGTAACATAAAACTGCTCCCTCCCCCACTAATCTGAATAACTTCTGCTCAGCTTTAAGAATAAATCCCAGCTTTGAGACATTTTTAGCACAAATAACCTTTCTTTCTAGCCCCTCTGTGTTTCTTCAACATTTTTTCAAGCGTTTGGCAGAGTACATAGGTGATCTCAAATACTCTTCTGAAAACTGGAAGTTTAAGCTCCCAGGTAAAGCAGAGCACATATTAAGACTTAAACATTACAAAGACGTACACTTTCAAACAAAGCTGTTTGATACTGGTTGCTCCTTCACTTACCTGCCAAGACCTTAGTTCAGGCCCTTGGTCCTGCTTCCCCTGTTACAGCGTGGGAATGCAGCTCCAGTGCTGCTAAGGTGTTAGGGTGTCATCAACTGCTGCAGGAGAAACAACACATCCTGAACTCTGGGGTTGGCAGGTAAAAAGCCTTTCCGTCTCCTCTGACCTGTTGCTCATCAGTCTATAGAGGGAGCACCCAGGAAAGCCAATGGGAGTTCCGTATACAGGAGGAGAAAAAAAAGGGACCATCCACTTTCTGTCTTGTAATCTTTAAGTCCACACGTGTAACTGCTTAGGGTCACCTTGCATCTGGCCGGAGCACAAAGTTGGGGTGAGGGAGAAGCAGGGAAGGCACAAAGCTTCTCTCTCGCCCTCCCTCCCTCCCTCCTTTGCAGTCCGTAGGTAGAGCAGCATTTGTCTTCTCTGCTGGGTGCAGAGAACTGAGTGTCCTTTGGTTCCATGGAAGAGTAATACCATGGAAAACAGCTTGTGTAGGTTAGGAATGTAACAGGATGTTCACCCAAGTCTGTCCAAAAGAGAATGAAGCTGCCCATTTTCTTTCCTTCACCACATGAGCAGCGGCTAAGCTGTACTGAGATAATTTGCTTGCCGGGCAGTCGACATCCAAGGTTTGGATGCAGAGTCTTACTGGAAGTAGAAGGTGACTCATCTGAGAGCAGTTAATCTACAATGCTAATTTAATTTGATGACTGGGATCAAATACTGTGTGTTTTGCTCATGCAAAATGTCCGCTAAACTTAGGAAAACCAACATGGGCTGATGAAGGTGGAATACAAGAAGTGAGTGGTAAGAGAGAGAAATAGGAAAACAGACAAGAAAGCCACGTTGACTTCATTGCACTTTTTTAGCAAAGAAGTAAAGGATAGGCCCTATTCCTTTTGATTTTCTGCAAGACTGCATCCCAGTAAAAAGTTCAGATGGTGGGCCCAGAATGTAGCATCCCATTTTCTGGTATCTATACTAGTGTGACAATGTGAGGTACACGCTTGGCCGTAATTCCTTCATCTCACCATTCATAGCTGGAGTTCAATGGCTGAAGTTAGTCAGAGTTGCAAAACAGGGAAGACTCTAAAGAAAGAAGTGTTATACGTGGTTGGGACAATTTCTCAAGTATAGGTATTGTCTTTAAAACTGTGCTAAATTTATAATACATCTTGGCCTAAATTCTGCATTACGTTTCCAGTGACAAACACTAGCACTACATTTCAACTTTTATTTATCTACATCTGTCAAGGCTGGAGTTCCATCGGATACATTACTTTTGATATGTTTTTCCTGTGAAAGAAACCATCGTTTTTATACAGAAGTGCATTCAATTCAGACACGTTCTGTTTTCACTCAAGGAACTGGTTCATGTTTGCTTAGAAAAAAAATTAAATATTTACACATTTGTGACTGCAAAGCTAATTTGAAAGCAGCCTTTAAATAACTCTGATCACATTAACAGATTGCTACCTTTTACCTCAAAATGACACCACTGCATTGCTATTTACTATGTTGCTATCTTCAGTTGAAGATACCCTGTCTGTTCATGTTTCTCTGTGGAATTAAAGCAGTCCTCAGCAGCAAAGGCACCCTGCATACCTGGAGCTGGTGTCCTTGATACTTTATTCCATCATGGAAGCTAGCTGATTATGTTGGAAGAATTACGCTGTATAGTGTAAAACTAAGCAGAGTGAAAGTAACAGGATAAAGATTAACAAAATGATCTTTCTTAATTAAGGCTTTAAGAAGAGGAAATTGCTGATATGCCTTCTCAGAAAGTAGTTAAATGAAAGGGAAATGTTCTAGAGACATCTGATGTAAATTAACAGATATGGTGCATTATTATTTATTAGTTGGAGAACACCCAGCAGATGTCTTTAAAATTTAGAGATGCAAATTACCCATCATAAAAGCACAACAAAACTACTAATGCCTTAAAAAGAGAGAGTTTGGGGTGTCCAAAGGCAGAGTTTAAGTGGAAAGCACAAGCACTGGTTTGTCTTCTGTTCCAGTGGAAGGTTTGTTCTGCCCACTTTTATGCTGATTTTATTGCTCTGCAGAGTATGGTAAAAAGTACTTCAGTAAACCCAAGCGGTTTCACCTCCATGCACCTTTCAAATATATCTTGGCTTCCTGACTTCTGCAAAAATGATAGTTTCTTAAACTACTGCAACAGTATTATTGTGAGCAATTTCTGTTTGGAGTGAGTGCATTTCTATTTTGCAACTTCACAGACTTTGTAAGTAAAAATGTTAATGACCAGGGACTACTTGAAGAAGTATATAAATCGAACAAATTACCACGTACAAGGTTCCTACCTGATATGTTTTTGGAGGAACTACTGGGATTCAGAAAACCAATCTTTATTTGTTTAGCTACTGTTATTTGGCTGTTAATATTCATGTTCAGCAATTAAATAATTGTTCTGTTGAGTAATTACTTAGCTAAATAAGTATTGCAGGCCACTGGTGCATGGTAAGTTAAAAAAGCCAAGTTAATTGGGTAAGATAATCAAGAGAGTTGGACTAATTTAAGAGAAAAAAATCTCACTGACTCTTCCTCCAGGTGTTTCCAGCCAGTGGTTTTAGCCCTTTTTTAAAGTTGCTTAGCATCCCTCCTGCTGCCCTTCTACTGCCAATAAGAAACTGAAAATCATTTAGAGCTTGGACCTGATCTTTCATTCTCTGTATATCCAGTAAACAAATGGTCTCTAATTGCTTCCCGAGGGTCAGATTCTCATGTACCAGTATCTTAAATCTGGTAAATCAGTGAAATTACTCTTATCACTGTGGCAAGAAAACTATGCCATTGTGGCAGGGGGTAAGATTAATATTCTGCCCATGCATGGCTAACACCAGTTACTATTCACTCAGGTATTTCCTCAGCTGTGTGCATCATATGCAGTATATCATCACAGTATTTTGCAGTTATCCCTGGCACTGAGGACAACGTGACAATCTGGCCTTAGTGGTGTTCTTTGTGCTGCCATGAAGATAAGGAGTAGAAATCAAACTGGGACATTGTGAAGCAATTGGTAGGCTTCTGGGTTGCCATTCAGGAGATCTGTGCTCAATTCCTACCTCTTGGCTGAAGTTTGTAGACGCTAGGCCCTGCAGGGCAACGATTACATTTTAGGCTGAATCTGTGTATGTCACACAGCAGGGCCACGAACCCTCTAGCCACCGCTGTAACACAAAACCCGTCCTTATTCCAGCCCAAAGGCCACATGAAGTCAGATGCACATACATAATCTAAAGGCAGAATTTGGTTTTCAGATTAAAATCCATATTCAGTTAAGATGCTCTGGAAACATGGCATGTTTCTGTCACTGATCTACCCAGTAGAGTATGAGTGCATATCTCACTGGCACCCCTCTTCACCCTATTCCTACCCCTAGGAATTTTTATTATTATCAGATCAAGAGACAAAATATTTTTAGGTCTTGGGTCCAAAAGGCAAGAAGGATATTTTTGATGCTGGAGTCCAGCTCACAGCGCAAGCAAGCTACAGGCAGGACTGCCATAACTCAAATAATGGTGAAATAGTAGATGTAGATTAAGTGGAGGCTTTCCTGAAAAACTACAACTCCCTCCCCCCCAAAATCCACAAGAGGTCAATATTTAATCGTGATTTTAAAATTCCACTAGTAGATGATGCAAAATGGCCATTCACCTAAAATGTTGACAAACACAGGTTGCATTTACCAAATAGATTCAGATAGGAAATATTTTTTCAGGGTTGTTTGGAGGAGGAAAAGCCCTCCTTTAAACAAGCCAGTTAGCGCACTCATTCAGGATCTGAAACAGCCTTCCTGTGGGACTGTGGTTGGGTAGATGTCTTTCAAGCTGTTCTGCTGAAGCTTTTCCACTTTGGTGAAAATAATGGAATACTGACTACACAAGACAGAAAGAGGAGACTCTTAATGGCAAATCATTGTGTAATGAATACTTTTAAGCATGTTACATAAAGTACAATACTTTATACGCTATTGAGGGGAGAGCCTGAAAACAAGAGCATATGATAAATGATTTTTCCTGATGTTAGGGGAAGGTGGTTTTGAAAACTGTGAGACATATGTGGGCGCCAACCCTAGATCTTTCACCAGCTGGGTAAATACCTTCACTCTTCAATACAAAGTGGTTGTGCCCCTGCAGGTCTCCAAGCTATTTGATTACTTTTATTGTAAGTGTCTGGCTTAAAACATGTTATATGAACAACATCATATTTTTCCTGGTTTTAATTTGGATGCAGAAAAAGTGCATGCTGGTATCGTTTTCATTTCTGATTGTCATTCAATCTGAGCAGGCTGTCTTCAGTACTGTGGTTCAACAGTCAGTCACTGAGAAATCACTTGTTTGCACAGTTCTGTTCACAAGTTCACTCCTACATGCTGAGGCAGGGCTCTGGTAGAAGTCAGAGATGCATGTAGTCCCCATATGCTGTATGTATGATAATCATAACAGACAACTATACTGGCACTCTGATTTCTTTTATGAAACCAAAGATAAAATTATTTACTGACACCTTGTTTTTCTGACAACTGGAATATTTAAGCCTGATGGCAAGGAGAACTAGTCAGGGCTGTGTTATTTTATGAACAGAGGAGCATGATGATTTTGCTATACTTTACAAAGCAATAATAATGAAAAATAACTGCAATATTTTTATGATCCATTCATGAACAATAATACACCTATGTCAATCTCAAAATCACTTAGAGTCCAGTTAGTAATGCTATCTTCTATCTCCCTTTTAATGGCACAAAAATAGAGATCATCTATGAGAATTAAATGTTACATGAACAATAGTATCCAAGGATTTTTTTTTTTAAGCTGAGTAAAGGGTAAAAAACTGCTTCTATCAAAGTTAGGAAAAGAATTTGCATTTTGTTACTTTAAGTGAATAATGTCCAGAATAATTATTCTGAGAAAAACTAGAGCTAGAGTTGTGATTTTTATGAGGAAGTGGCGCCTC
Source organism: Egretta garzetta (assembly GCF_000687185.1). Classification (NCBI taxonomy): domain Eukaryota; kingdom Metazoa; phylum Chordata; class Aves; order Pelecaniformes; family Ardeidae; genus Egretta; species Egretta garzetta. The sequence continues at coordinate 621,223 of NW_009260493.1, forward strand.
ACCCTAGATATTTTCATAGGCTCAGATAAACTTGCATTATAACCTTCAGGCCCATGGTTGTATTAGAGAGGAAGGGAATGCATCAGCCATCAAAGCCGTGCGTTGTGGGCTCTTATCTCTGACCTCTGAGAATTTATCTCCTTGTAAGAACAGCAAGACAAACTAAAGCACTGAGAGTGTTGTAGCAATACCAGTATATGGAAAGCACAGAAATGCAGAGCAAACTTCAGCTAAATTAGTGGCACTAAATGAATTCTTGAGCGGAGGCTTGCGTGGACCCCTGGGGGTCTGCAAGGCCAGCATAAGTGATGTGCGGTTCATCTATAGAAAGATGTGAAACAGTAAAAATTGACAACTTGGTATTTCCATATGTCTGCCTTGGTTGTCTGTGAGAAACTTTGGAGGGGAACGGTGGTCAAGAGCCTTTGGAGTCATTTACTTAAATTGATCAGAATCTGGTCTTAACTCAGCCAGCAGAACATGGTAATTTTTGTTCCAAAGAAGAAACGTCAAAAAAATGTGAAGGATTTCTTTTTGGAATTAGCGTCCGTCCTAGTTCTCTAATGAGGTAAGATTTACAGATCTTCACTGAATTCAGTAAAGAAATGTAGGATGTAAAATTTTATACTTAAAACAAGTTAGAATTTTAGTGAAAAATAGCTACATCCTTCTCTCAGGAAAAAACAAATTGCCTTGTGCTTAAAACTAAACGATGGAGATTTTAGTGGACTGACACAGGAAAGCAGTCTGTTGGGGAAAAGCCAACAATTACCATAAGGCCGTAATCAGCCTACTTGGCAGCGTCCACTGAAACTATAAACCCCTTTCAAAAAGTCCAGGTACCTGTGGTGCTAAGTTTCCCGAGTGCCAGAGTTACATTTGCCTTAGGTGAAAAGATGGTGCAAGAGACATGTATAATCCAAACTCTTTTTAAAAGAAAAAAACAAACAAGTATAGACTCCAGCTTGGACTCGGATGTTTTAGAGCGGAAAAAAAAAAGTGTTCTCAAGGAGAATTTATAAACTTGAAGTCTGATTCTGCGAGCCTTACCACATAGAAGAAAACATGCCCCCCCAAAATGTTTTGTTTTGTTTTAAATAATGCAAGTATTTGCAAGGTTAGCATCCTGGAGATTTTGTATTACAGCAAAAACCCTCCAATATTTCAAAGCTTATGGGGGAAGGAACTTGGAGTCCCCCAAAGATGGGGGAAGGAATGTGGAGTCACAAACCTCCCAGCTCTTTGCTCAGCTTACACTGTGGTCTCATCATTTTGGCCTCTAACCATAAAAGCCACAGCGATAACTGGCCTTTTTTTTGTGACACAGGTCACAAAAAGTAAAATAAAAATGAAACAAATGGTAAAAACAGGTGCGTTGTCTCTTCCAATGGCTAGAAAACATTTAATTTCTTCCTTTCCAGTTTTCCTTGGTGCTATTTTTTTCCCCTCAATTCAGTTTGCTATGTTGTAGTGTGGTGTACTTCGGATTTTTTCCCTTTTTTCCATCTCTTTGTTTGAAGAGCATGCAGCTGAGAAGCGGTCTGTTAACAGACGGTCGGGCACTTGCGTGTGCCGTGAATGTGCTTTCAACTGAAAAGCTTAATGTCTGCTCAGGATCCAGTAATAGTAAATGCAGGCAGGCTTTTGGCTCCCATATGCACCTTTCTGCATACCATAAATCCTGAGGGCCAAGGGGAAGCTCAAGGTGGAAATTTTCTGGTCTGATTTTTGCTGCCCAGGATGGGTGCAGAAGCTGTTTCGCAGGCCCTTCCACTGGGGTTTTATAGCGAATGCAGCTGACTGGAACCAAGTCTGTGTTCTAGGCAGATTTGACACTTAAAGATAATTTACTTCTGAATAGGATTTTCCACAAAATAGTGTTTGTGGGAAAGTTTAAGATTAATGAAAAGTCATAATTTGTTTTGATGGTTTTAAAAATAATTATCATTAAATTTTAAAGTGAAACAATCAGTTGCATTGGTTTCATTCGTTGTTAGTAGCCGTTATTCTAACTAGTCTTTTGTAAGTAATTCTAGTTAATGTTACCAAATAATAGGTTTAAATGAAATACTATGCTTAATCTTAAAAAGCTCTTCAGAAAAATTACATTCTATCATAGTAGATATTTTTCCCAGTAAGCTTTCTGATTACAAGAAAAGAGGTTTTCTAACAAGAAAGTAGTTCAATGTGAAATCCAGCAGCAATAACTCTTAACTTCATGATACCTGGAATTTATTAGAACCTCATTTCTCCAAGTCCTGCAAGCAGAGAGCAGCCCCACCTTTCACTCAGAATCATGTTTTTACTAAGAACTGTGGAGAGAAGCTTGAAGAGCAATGCCTTAGAGCATCAAAATCCTAAAGCACAGCAAACCCTGCATTTGTTTTCTGGGTTATTTTGAAGTATCCTTGCTTTCCTAAACCAGTCTTGAGGCTTCTAGGAGAGCGACATCGATGGTATGGCTGCAGAGTGTGTGGGCATAGGAATAGAGAGATGTGGTCAAAACCTTCTGTGCCTATGCACAGGTATCCTGGCCCATTCACTGCCGCATTTCTGATACCTAGGCTGCAGCAGCAATCAAGGGGGGGGCTGCAGGAATCACCGAAAATTCTCCTGTCTTTGTTCCATAGGGCTGTTCTTGCAGCGAGTGCTATTTAGGCTTTTCTGTGGGAAGGAATAGCTTTTAGCCCTGTGAGATATTTGATTGTTTAGAAGGAAATACACTTAAACCCACTAGGGACTAACAGGGTCCTACCTTTCTTCCTTGTGAAAACCTCGACTAAGGTCTGTGAATTCTTTTGTTCAAAGACTTATGATAAGGCCAGCTCATCATTGTTCAGAGCTGTGAACTTCCCCGTGAAAAATAAGAAACTTCTCAGTTCACCTGAGTTTGTATGGTTTTGCCATACTTTGAAGGTGGGGGAGAGCAGGCTGAATTTCTTACTGCTTTTCAATTGCACTGCTTTCTTAATACTGTGCTGGATTCAGCGTAATTGGTCAAAGTCATTACAGATTCAACTATAAACCATAAAAGAAAAAGGAGATTGGTGGAAATTAAGGCTTAAGATATCTGGAGCATCTCAGGCTATTAAGGTCTAGTCAATTAAGACATTTAGCTCTGTCCTGGTAGTCTTACTTATGTTGTGCTACTCCTCAGCTTGAGTAAAAGCAAAATTGAACCCAAGTGATCTAGTGCTTAAGAGTATAATCATCTCTTTGTTAATGGGAAGTCTTGGCCAAGATTTTGGAGTTTATGTAAGATCATTACATAAGGTTATTAAATTGCATCCCACATGCCACTGTGAAGGTAGATCATCCTTACTGAAATATGAATGCTAAGCTGAAGTAAGTCATAGAGGGATGTGCTCAGTAAAGCAGGTTTCAGCAAATCTGCAGTGTTCCACTCTATTCCCTTTCCTATATATTCGACGATTTAAAATGGAATAGATCTAAAATCTGGTAACCTTTGCTGTTCATAAGGGACAGTCAGACTAACAGTCTCTTTTTAAAGCCATGAGTTATATTCTCCTGCTGTATTTTCCATAAAAGTTGAATTCAGTACACATTTGGCAGACAAGCCTTCGAATTTGTCCAAACTCTGCATTTTCCTTTTGGACCCCATGAAGAATTTGAAAGCAAAGCCTTGTAGAATCAAAAATCCACGTGTCAATGCATCTTCCATCACAGAGTGCTATTTGCAATGTGATCTTTGATGTCATTTTTATACCAATTCTTTCTTCTTCTAGAAAATGTTCAGAAGTGGACTGGTAGTGGAAAAACTAACCTGCTGGAAACCCCCTGACAAAAGGGTCGTTCTCCTAAGACACCCACAAATATATCCAGAAACATTTTGCAGACACCTGAGATCTGAGCTTAGTCTTTGCCAAGATGAACACAGAATCGCAGAAACACAGAATGACAGAATGGTTGGGGACGGAAAAGGCAGATCTCCGGAGGTCACCTTGTCCACCCCCACCGTCCCCACCCCCCGCTCAAGCAGAGCCACTTAGAGCAGGCTGCCTAGGATCATGTCCAGATGGGTTTTGAGTATCTCCAAGGAGGAAGACTCCACAACCTCCCTGGGCAAGCTGTGCCAGTGCCTGGTCACCCTCACAGTGAAAAAGCATTTCCTGATGTTCAGAGGGAACCGCCTGTGTTTCACGTGCCTCTGGTCCTGTCACTGGGCACCACTGAAAAGAGCCTGGCTCCGTCTTCTTCATAACTTCCTTTCAGGTATTTATACACATTGATAAGATCCCCCTGAGCCTTCTCTTCTCCAGGTGGAACAGTCGCAGCTCTCTTAGCCTTTCCTCATAGGAGAGATGCTCCAGTCCCCAAAGTGGCCCTTTGCTGGACTGTCTCCAGTATGTCTAGGTCTGTTGTGATGAAGAGTCCAGAACTGGACACAGTACTCCAGGTGTGGCCACCAGTGCCACAACCAACACATTTACTACAATCAGATTTAAAGAAAGACTGTGACTGAAGAATATTTTGGGGGGCTACTTAAAAAAAATGTAATGATATTTGCATTTCAGGATGACTTCAGGGTGAAGGAGGGAAATGCTCTCAAGGTCAATGCAGGCTAAAAGATATGTGAAAGGAAACTGGTCCTTTTAATGGACAGTCTTGCTGAACTTGCTTTCCTCCTCTGTTCTTGTGTGGCTGATTTAAA
>NW_009260493.1:625954-657191 GCF_000687185.1 Egretta garzetta
TGAACTTCTGAAATAAAGGACAGTATCTCCCTCAGACTTTGACTAGCACTGAGCAAAAGTTGTAACTGTGCAAGAGAGGAAAGAACTAGTGATTTAAAGCAATCTGACTTTCCTAAACTCTCCCTTTTTTCAGATGTATTTTGTTCTGGAAGAACACCTGTAAGAAAATACGCTTTCTGCTGGATTCTACTTGAAAGAGATTATATTACTTTTACATAATGATAGCCACACCAGAAGCTATTACAACTTTTGGAAACTTCTAGTCCTTCCCAGGACAAATTTTTGAGATTTTTGTTCTCAGATGTAGGATGTAATTTATAGGTATATAATATATAGGTATATAATTCTATATAGGTAAGAAATCCATGGTTTGCCAAAGCCTGCTTGCCAATGATTCCTAATGGAGTTACTCTAGCTTTGTTTCATTACTGTAGAGCTGGTTTCTGCTTTAGGCAAGATTCAACTCAAGGGTGTATTTCTCTTGTCAGGTCACCCAACAGATCACTAGTCTGGCTGTCAGCTTCATTCCTTCCTTCAGAATAATATTACCATTCATATTCCATCTTGTACAATGGATACATCTAATTACTAGACAATCTGCAGTGTCCTTACTCCTGGCTACAGCTATTTTGCAAGCAATTCCTTCATACATTTGAGACAATTAAAAGTGGCAGTTGTCTAGTGTTCAAAGAAATAGAAATTGTATCCTTTGAAAGGGTAACTGGATGAATAAGAGCCCTCCAATCCACTAGCAAGCAAACCCTAATGGTCTCAATTAATTCTGATAAATGGGCTTAGTCTCAGTTTCCGTAGTGGCTTTTTTTATTATTCTTGCTTTGAAGAGATGAAAATAGCAGCGACAGTAAAGAATTGAGCCTGATTAGGGTCACTCCTTTGATTCCACAGAGTTAGTTGCAGTTTCCAAATGGGAAGGGATGCCTGGGCACATTCATACTAAATTCACATTTTTTCTTTTCATCAGGTGTTGTGAAGTTCTTCAGTTAAAGAGGGCTTTATGTATTTGTAAAGTATAATTCCTACCATGATGTTTATGAACACTGTGTTTTATGAAATGAGCCAGGACCAAACTAGTTTACACTTATCCACATTACAATCAAATAAAATGGGGGAATCTTCCACTTAACATCTGTCCAGCTAACAAACAGGATCGAGAACCTCCATGCCAGTCTGTGTATATTACAGGCATCTGTTTCGGTGGATGTTAACTGCTGGTTCCCAGATTTTCTGTTGGACAAGGCCCTGAGCTGGGAAGCACTTTCAGCATGGATGTCACAGGAACTGAAGATATCCATTGCTCCATAATGGGTGCTCAGCATCTGCTGGTATCAGGCCCTCAATCAGCTACTTCAGAAGAGCCAGAGTTGCCATCTAGACAAATGTAAGTGCTATGGAATTATTAAGCGTGACTAGACAAGATTCGCATCTCCTTTGCCTTTCTGCCTCATGTAATGAATGTCTGACCCACTTTCCTAGTGAGAGGATCTTCATCTTAAAAGCGTTATCTTCTAGGGGTACAGACTCATTTCCATGATACGTTCTCTCATTTTTTCTCTTAAAAGCGCTAGACATTTATTCCTGATTTAACTGGCATTTTAAACCGATTTGGAATGATACACGGTTAAAAAATAAACCTTTGTAAGATGGAAATTTTGCTGCTAACAGATTTAAGTAGCCTAATTTTTATCCCCTTTTGGCTTGGACTTAAAGACTGCATTTGTTCTTGCCAATAAAATGGGCTGGGAGAGTTCTCTGGCCCTGTGGCTGACTGGCACCACGTAGCCCTGGTCCTTAAAGCCCATACCTAAAACACGGTTTCCGCGCCTGCGACAGGTCATTGCCTGAGACTGTGCACCTTGGCACTGGCCAAAACTCTGCCAGAGAGTTAACACTTCCTCACAATTTAACTGTAGGGCTGATTGCTTGAACCCATATTAGACCCTGGTTCTGCTTAGTTTACCAGCATAGACACAGCCAGTGTGTTTAATTTGCACAAGATTTTTTTGCTGTTGTTTTTGCATGTTAAATATTTAAGTTTTTGTTATACTCCATGATGAACAAAGTTTGGAGGATTTGCCAGGCCACCTTGGTGCCTTTAAAATGACGCCGTCTATCAACTTGCCTTACTTCAGCTTACATTTTCATCTCAGACCCACTTAGACCTTTCACACAGTTCTCTATTTCTGTGGTTTTCCACAGACTCCTGAATTAATGCATTTTTCTGCAAATACGTAATTGTCAAATTTGCAATAAGGAAACAAAAAAACAACCCAAACCCTATCAGGGGAGATTTCAAGGGCTCCAAACTCCTAACAGCTGAAAATCACAGCATAAACTGGACTCAGGCATCCTCAGCACTCTTGGTTTTTTTTGTTTTTTCTTTTTTCCACAGCAACAGTCAAGCTGTGCGCTGGTGACAGAAAATCTGTCATGACATTACGAATCTTCCTTCAGCCACTGTTCCGCAGACACCACGCTGAATAGCATTTTGGCACAGGCAGGTGGGAAACGGGCATGAGTGGCGAGGGAGAGCCAAGATGCTGATGCTCTGAAGCAATCCATCTCTTAAACAGCCTCTGAGGAGACATCAAGCTGCTTTACCCCAGTGGAGGTGAATCTGCTGTTGCTTTTTCTCCCTCTGGTCTCCTCAACAGCAGCTGTCCCTGAATACACTCTGTGTACTGTGCCAGGGCAGAATCAAGATCATTTTCTAAAGTTAACTAGATTTAGTCTGCTATCTCCTTCTAAGGAGCTACTGTCAGCATCTTATGCGCAGCTGAATTAGAATGAGCCTTGTGTAATCCCAAATCCCCTCTGAGCATGTATTTATTCTTCAATTTAGGAGGATTGCAGTTCTCTTTTTTTTTTTTCTTTGCATTCCAATTTTCTTTACAGAATTGTTTGCTTGAAATAGGACTATTTTCTGCAGTTAGACTGATGACGGTTTCTTAGCAGTAGGAATCTATGCATTTGGTTTGTGAAGCTTCAGAAACATTTATTAAAAATTTGCTAATATATTATGTTTATGTCCTACCCATTCTCTAACCTGCTTGTGTTACCACAGATGGGTAAAAATGTCAGTAAACACACAAGCCTCCATCTGGTCCTCAAAATGAAATGAACTTTCAAAGTTTAAAATATTAAGGATAAAATCCTGATTCTAGGAAAGCTTGGCCCAGAGAGCCCAGGGCTGGTTTTGATGTTAATGAGGATTCTACCACTGGCTTGTGATCAAAGTTAACAGACAAGCTGCATAAGAAGCTATTGCTCCACTCTTCACATTAAACTTCGATTTTATTACGGGGAGGAACAAGTTTACTTCATACCTTTGAAAATCAAAACATTCATCAGTTTACATGGAGTGAGACTCAGTTTACAGTGTTAAAGTTTCTTTCAAACCAGAGTTCTTGGTTGAAAATTAATTTTAAATGATTTATATATGCTGAATGTCTGTGTAGTGTCTTGTATATCTTTGTGCTTCCACCATGATTTTGTGGTAGGCCAGCAGTGCCTTAGTCACTACCCCCTGGCAGACACTTGCTGAAATAAATGCAGTGTGTAGCTTACAGCTTTCTTCTAGACAACTGCATGATTTTGATTTATTTTGCACGTTCCACAAAGCAATGACCTGCGCCAAAGCCGCTTCTGCATGGCGAATGACCCTTGGAAATGTGTTGCTGCTGCGGGAGCTGGTGGCTCACGGCTCCTGCCCCTGCTCCAAGCCTGCACAAGACCTTGTGCTTCCACAGGGCTTTGGAGGTAGGTGGCAGGGGGCTGAGAAGAAGCCAGGAGGAAGATAAAAGGTGGTGGATGAGCTTGGAAATAGGCATTTCTGGGCTGCTTTTTGGTGAAGGGAGGTGAGATGTATTTGATTAATTTACAACAGGGCTCCACAGTGACCAAGGCAGGCACTCAGGAGATTTAACAGGTTAACTTTAAGCTTCCTTTAGTTGTTTTTACATTAAATTTTGCTTTTTGTAAATTTTATTTCTGTAGTCCTTTTGGTTTGCTGGTAACATTTTGATTTCCTGTGTTTGTATCTTACTCTTTAGAGGTAGATGCGGGAAAAATTATAGAGAAGTAGTTCGCTGCAGTTAGTACACCTTGAGACCTCATCTCGCACACCTTTGTACCTTGTGGCATCATTTATGTAAAAGAAATGTGCTCCTCTCTTCTGAACGGTAGCGTTTCGTGCCTGCTTCACAGGGAGGTGTGGGAAGTGGTCAAAGCTGCCTTTACTCCCCACCTCTGGAGCTCTGGGGTAAGTTGTGTATTGAATCACATCTGAGGTATATTTGTGCTCTGGCTCAAGGAGAGGGCAGACTTCCAGGAATTATTAGGCTAACACTGACAATCTGGCCCAGTGTCACAGAAGGGCGCAAGTCCAGAGGTTGGCAAGTCGGGCTGCGATGCCCTGGGAGAGCTGTGTAAACAAGCACGCACAGAGCCACCTGTCCCCAGCCAGCCTCGAGGACCTGAACATCCATAAAACTCCAGCAAAATTGCTTGCCCTGTCTGAATTATAAAGCAGAGACAGCCTATTAAATACCATACCCATTAGGAAGACAGGCTTCTCCTCTCTGATTTTTTTAACTTTAGAGATCATCCCTTTCTTTAGCTTTAAAGGGAAAAGAAATGCTTTACTTGGGCATCATTTAATAAGTACTGTTAACATAACTTACAAAAGTATGAAAAAAATACTTGACAAGCTATTTATTTTTACAGTGTCTTCTGCTTGTTTTTCCAAATGCTGAGAATTTAAATTTCTTATTTTAAGCAGCTCCGGGAACCTTGAGAGGCCCATTTCTGAGGACTAAGTATTTAAATCCTTACCCCACACTCACCCCATGGTGCATTCCAGTGACAACAGGAATGTCGGCCAGACAGCTTTCTCTCATGGCCTCAGCCCTGAGGATATGTGGACTTCAAGACAAGGTGATTTAAGACTGATTTTCTAGAATATCACATTCAGTAGCTTGTGTGACAGTGCATGTCATGGATTTTATCCAGCTTTAAATTCTACCTGTCAGAAGAACTGGTGCTCCTTTCCTAAGAAAGCACCAGCGCTGCCCATGGCACTGTGACAATACAGATGACACTGTCCCATAGATGCACAAGGCATGAGATCCTGTGCTACCTAAGCCCACTATCCCTCAGAATAAATTATTCTCCAGGAAAGAGAGGGAATGTTTTCATCTTTGACCTCTGCAACAGCAAATGATAAAAACGTCAGGAAGTTCTGTGATGTTTTAAAGTACAAAAAGGCTCAGAATGGAACATCTTTTCCCATTAAATATTTTTTAAAATACCACCTTCTACTTCAGTGAAATACAGTACAGTAGCCTGCACTTCTGTATTCCACACTAGGGTACAATAATTCCCAACTGACTTTTCCATATTTGCTTTTTGCAGGTGTGATGTTTTGAAAAGGTAAAATGCAGAGTCTTGAGTACATCTGTTTCAGATGTGTTCTCCTATGTGGTCAGGGAGGAAAAGAAGAATTAAAAAATTAGGTTTGTAAAAAAAAAATAAAACTGAAAGCCAAAAATATTTTTCAAAATGAGTGCTTTTCTTTCAAAGACAAAGATTTTCTTTTCTTGCTTAAAGCTTTAGCAAAATCCTGGAGCCTGGGTGACACTTTTTGTACCAGCCCACTCCTAGTCTACTCCTAGTAGTATAGAAGTTCTGCTGCAGACAGGTATAAGAAGCAGAATATGGATTTTGTTTTCCACATATTTCAGAACATGTGGCTATAATTTATTGCATTAAATTGTTTTTTGTTTTCATCCTTTCTTTGCTTGCCTCTCCTCCAAACTTTCTCCATAGTTAAATAAGATAAAGGAGCCATGATTACGACCCCTGGGGATTATCTTGTCATGCAAAGCTTAGACACAATTTTTCGATGGCAAACTAACACTGAATATGCCAGAAAAAAATGATTAATCTCAAAGTACTAGAGAGGTGGGAAGTGCAAAAAAAATTGGTTTGGTTTGTTTTTTTCACTTAGAGTACCATGTACACTGTTCATCAGGAGGAGGAAAATGTTGACCCCCATGGACAAAAATTATTAATATAATTTAAAATTGTGCTTACAACTGTATCTGTCATCTCATATTCATGGCACAAGTGACAGAAATATCTTCTTGTAGGCCCAATTCAACTGCTAAACCCATGCAAGGAAAATGTTCCCTTTAATAAAGAAAAATATTTGTGTAACAAGGTCATCAGGAAGAAGTTTCAGCTGTAACTCACAGCAGTCATAGGCAAGTTACAAGAACTGGAGGAGAGAGGTTTCTTGCCAAGAGCAACTCTTGTTTACTGCCAAGCTGGCAAATACCCTATCTTCCTTGGCATCTCTTGGGTGTGGGAAACTAGTCATGGAAGGGTCACAAGAAATCAAATGGCAGGCATAGCTTTTGTACAGGGCACAGCTGCTGGACCTGGGAGTCCCTTTCCCTCTTCCACAAGAGTCTTTAGCAGTTGTTTTAACGGTTCCCTTGAAGGTAAAGACCTTCCAGCTCGTACAGTTGAATCGAGCTACAGAACCAAGGGAAGTTGTGTGATCATCTTCACTTATCCCCTGGAAGCCTTTTCATGTCCCCCAGACTCCCATACTGCTAAGGTCTCTTGCAGGGCAGATGTTAGATGCCTCCCGAGCCTTCTGTGTGTGGGAAAAGGAGAGGGACTATCGGGCATCAGAGTGTCCTGCAGCTTTAAAATTCACTCAGCGCCTTATGAAAGGAAAAGAAGATAAAAAGCTATGACTCCTGCTCTGGGTGGGAGACAAGAGGAAGCAAAATAAAATTGGCAGAACAGCCAACCTCCCTATGCTAGTGTCTTGAGAGTTTTTTTGAAGAATGTGATTTACAAGTGTTTGCAAGAGAATGACTGGCTTCGTGTCTGCTCAGGAAGCTGGAGTAATGGATTGCTAAATAAGGCTGGGGAGGTGAAACAGCAGGCTTCTACCCTTACCTTGCCAAGCTGAGCTCAAAACTGTGGACCATAGCACTAAATACTAAATGTGCAGTTCTCTGGAGAAAGTGTAATTGAGGAAATTATAGACTGTCATGTGAGGAGTCTTACTCCAAATTTTGCAACTCCCAGGCTACCTGAGGCATTGAAATTACACCTCGTAAGGAAATCTTTTCTTCTGTCCCCTGTGGGAATGGTGTTTTGTGGAAGCTTAAGACACAGGGCGAGATTCAGTCCAGCACCTTAGGTACCTGACTGGTACTTATCTCTTAGATGCTTTAGTGAGGCAGCCTTCCTGAAGCAAGCGCCTAAAGTCACTATCTGGTCAGTGGAGAGAGGAAGGTCCTCTAGAAGATCTCCAGATCATCTGCCACTGTGATAAGTGGACAAGATTTTCCTTTTGGGAACTTCGGAAGCACTTTATTTTCTCCACTGAGGAGGACTGCTTCCTTCACTACTGATGCTCAGGCACCAGTTCAGGGCTTAAGCTAGTTGGGCAACATCCTGACCATACCTATTACAAGAAAATGGCCAAGTTAAGGACCCTGTTTATCTTCATCTTTTCCAACCTGAGCAAACCTTGGTTATCAGCCCTGCTTTGTCCTCGTAAACTGAGCAATTTATTGTCCTGACAATTATCAGTGCCAATGGATGTACCAGATCTGGCTGGGATAGAGTTAATTTTCTTCATAGCAGCCCATACGGTGCTGTGTTTTGGATTTGTGACCAAAACAGTGTTGATAACATATTCATGTTTTAGCTGTTGCTGAACAGTGCCTGCACACTGTCAAGGATTTCTCTGTTTCTCATGCTGCCCCATCAGAGAGCAGGATGGGAGACCACAAGAAGCTGGGAGGGGGCACAGCCGGGACAGCTGACCCCAACCGACCACAGGGATATCCCACACCGTATGACGTCATGCTCAGCAATAAAAGCTGGGGAAGAAGGAGGAAGGGGCGAGGTTCAGGGTTGTAGCGCCTGTCTTCCCAAGTCACCATTATGCATGATGGAGCCCTGCTTTTCTGGAAATGGCGGAACACCTGCCTGCCCATGGGAAGCAGTGAATGAATTCCTTATTTTGTTTTACTTGTGCACACAGCTTTTGCTTTATCTATTAAACTGCCACTATCCCAACCCATAGTTTTCTCACTTTCACCCTTCTGATTCTCTCCGCCATCCCATTGGGCAGGAGTGGGTGAGCAGCTGTGTGGGGCTGAGCTGCCTACCAGGGTTATCCCACGGCAATGGAGAAGTACTCCAAACAGTTGTTACCTTTAAGAATAAATGATTCGAGGGAAAGAAAAAGTTTGTAATAAGATGTGCTGCACAATTTTCTGATCTAACTTTTTGCTGTTAACAAGTCTCAATTAGGCAACATATTATTTCCCTAAACAAAGGTGTGAATATTTGTCTATGCTGTTATGCAAACAGAAGACTTAATGCCTATTCTCATTTTAACACGGGGTGGAACAGAAGAAAACAAACATCACATGATTCACAAAATATATTTTTAGAATTCTAATTATTTGTTTAGATATATGAACTATTGAACTAACTCTTCAAACAGATAAAAGCTGCACATACACACACGCACACACACATTTCTATGAATGGTGAGGAAGTTGAGGCACTAAGAGATTAGTGATGTAAGAGCTGTCCTCAGTCACACAGGCTGGTGGAAAAACAGAAGAAAAAAAATCTCCTAATCTTGATATTGACAGTTAAAGCATTGTCATCACCATTAGTGACTCCAGCAACATTTCCAGACAGGTATCTCTTGAGAAATTCATGTGCTTAAATATAAAGTCCTGTGGAACTAGGAAAAGCATGCAATTACGTTAGGTCCAGAGAACCTGTTACCATTACCAATTAGGCTTTCCCATTACAGAGGACTGCCCTAGAGAATTACCTACCTAGAAACCCCTATATAATGAGTGACTAGTAAAGTTTGTTACGTATTTTTTTAAAATTATTTTTCTAGTTTTTTAGGCTTCACAACTGAGGCAAGAACAGCAATCTGTATTCTACCTCGACAGTTCAAATTTACCAAACAAATTTGGCACCAGAACCAATTACTTCATTTTAACTGAGATTCTGAAATATTTCATATGGTCTTTTTCAAAGTTTTGTCCCATCCCTCCTCTAATGGAGTTTCCACTACGGAATCACAGAAGATAGAGCTGGAAAAGACTTATTACATCATCTGTTCTACCTTTTTGATTTTCTAAAGTGCAAGTGGTGTCACTATGCCCTTTGGCCCATTATTGGACTTAATCCTGAAAACTAGCTTAAATTGACAGGAATTCTCCATGTTCAGTCTAATCTACTTTACCACCACACCCCCCCCCAATCCCCTCACAATTCCTGAAAAACACCAAAGGACAGAATGCCAACAGCAAAAGCAATTACTAAAGCAGCTAAAAGGACATGGTACCTTCTAAAGCAATAATTGCTCTAATTTAGATTGAATATGCATAAGCTGTTCAAATGTATAATGGTATTGCATTCTGAGGAGTGGAGGCACTCCAAGGGTCACAAAGCTCATGAAAGCTTCAAAAAAGAGTGTAGTTGTCAAATAAGACTTCTTGAGCTCTAGCATGCTTAAAAATTAAAATAATTTGTCTTCAAGTTTTAGAAATTAGAGTGGTACTTTTATGGCCATTCATGTTCCAGTATGCAAGGCAAAAGCCAACCCTAGCTGTACATGCACAACGATGGGCTTTATTTCCACTCACTAAAGACATGTTGTAGTGGTGGTGGATAATTCTATGAAAACATAATCTCAGGGGTTGTTAAAAAGCAAGCAGAATGCTAGGAATTAATAATATAAAAATCGAGAGCAAACACAAAACGTGGTGCACCCATGCCTTGACTACTGCAACAGATCTAGTCACACATCTCAGACAGGAGATAGTAGACTAGGAAAGGTACATAGAGAGACACAAGGTAGACAGAAGAGAGATAAGGATAAACCATGGTCTGGGTCAGTTTCTGTATCACAGGGATTAAAATAGAGAAGACTATGGAAGACAAGACAGCTGAAGGGGGATATGAGAGAGCTCTATAAAATCTTGGTCATCCTGGGAACAATTATTCACTGTTCTTCATAATCGGAAGAACAAGGAGGCATCAAATGAAATTAACATCTGGTAGGTTAAAACAAATAAAAGGGAGTAACAGTTCACAGAGTGCACAGGTCTGTTGTAGAATTTATTGCTACGGGAAACTCTGGATGCCAAAAGTTTAGATGAGTTCAGGAAGTCGCTTCAGAAAATGATTTGACAAATTAATGAAAGAAAATTCCATCAAGGGCTAGAAAATACACAGAAATAACCTCTGGGCCAGGAAGTCCCTAAGTTGCAGATTGCCAGAAGTTGTGAGGAGTTTTGCTGTGGGTAGATTTGCGGAGGTGCACGTCCACTTATTTTATCCTTTCCCTGTGGCATTCACCCCAGGTCACTTCCTTGCAATAGGAGACTGAGCTAAACGAACCTCTGGTCTGTAATGGTATAGCTCATCTTACATTGTGCCTCTGTCACAAAGCAGAGATCACAGTGGCAAAACATCCTCCCTTCTCTTCCCATTTAATACGGCTTCCACCTCTTTGCTGTATGGGTTGAACACGTTGCAAAGTAACTTTGTAAAAGCATGAGCTCTCGCTTGTCCTTGCTCCAGATATCCTCTGCCTCCGGGTGAAATTGGAAGTAACAGCCAAGGCAGGTCCTCCCTGGCACTGCCTGCAGGATGTGGCATCTTGGAGAAAGCTGTCACATTTGATGCCTGGTGCATACATGCTGGTATGCATTTTTAAATATAGTGGGGGCAAATAGCCTCAGATTTTAGATTGGGGCCAGATGGCTGATTTAAGTGAAAATAACACAGATACACAGAGGACTGGTCACTCCAAAAAGACTGATCTGTGTATGTACCAGGACGCACAGGCTCCGAACAGTACTGCACGTCAGTTACTTTATATTTCAACACTGTATTCATGAAAATAAGAAATAAAGACCTGATGCATCTCCAGACACTGCGAATTTAAAGCTATTTCTGAAGCTGGCTTTAATTCTTTGACTTTCCAAGTGAACTCTTGGCTTAGGATGAGACAAGCAGCCACAATTTTTGAGCCTTTTTCCCACTAAAACTACACCACACTAATTAAAAGATAAAGTGAAATTTAAGGAATTTTAAGGCTGAAAATGTAAGGTTTTCAGATTTACAGAATATATATTATTCAACAGCTAGGTAGTAAACCAGGTCACCATATATTCACATTCATGACCATCTCCCTTTTACCCTCCTGAATACAGAGAAGTGCAATATCAAAAGTACAAGCAGAAAAAAAGAATATTTTGAATGCAAATTATAAAATGTTCAGTGTCAAGTCTCTCATTCACACATACTAGTTTTACAACTGAAATTTCCTCATTTAGTTATGGTTTAAGTAGGATAAATATAGCTTGAATTTACTATTCTCTCCTCTTCCCCCTCACAAGATGTCCAACCAAATCAGGGAACTGTTTAATCAAGTTTTTAAGTGAAGTGTTAAATTGTGCCTCTTGGCAGCAATCCTCTCCCAGAAGTTTACATGTTCCCAGCGCTTGGCACTTGCCGTTCTCATTGTTTACCTGTGGTGGATGTGAAACCAAATATACTACAGGACATACCATGAACAGCTGCAGCAACAGCACCAACAAAAGCAACATGTGTTGTTGGGCCTTTGGTTTCCAGGTGCTTGAGACACAGCTGATGTTCCTTCATTTTGTGACTGCTGCCTCTTTCTCATTTCAGCTACTTCAGTGCC
This sequence comes from Egretta garzetta, assembly GCF_000687185.1. NCBI lineage: Eukaryota > Metazoa > Chordata > Aves > Pelecaniformes > Ardeidae > Egretta > Egretta garzetta. Next base: position 637,749 of record NW_009260493.1, read on the forward strand.
CAAGTGGCTATAAGAACACAGACATAAGAGATGTACAGAATTACTACAGACCGTCATACAGTACATTCACATTTCTACAGCAATCTCTGATTCTACTGATTCTCACAGCTCGTGGCAACAAAAGCACGTGGCCATCAACAGCGCTGGCCAAGCAACAGTTCTGTTGTGTTAAAAGCAGTTTCCAGAAGACCACATTTTAGTGACACGCTTACGCTACCGTGCCGTTGAATCACGTCTATTCATATTGCTTTGGCCGGACTAAAAGGATTGTTTATCGCCCTTCTGAACAGCAAGCTACACAGCTTGGGTAGCACTTGGTAGAGACTGAGTTGTTCCTTACCATATGACTATCACAGCTCTTTCCATTGTACTAAAAATACAGCAGGATGGTTATTCACTTTAAACATGATCTGGAAACTGATCTTTTTTACTTTTTGACTTCTCTCGTCAATGCTGGACCAATGAAATTGATAAAAGTGATATTATATCATGGGTACTAACAGCTGTCTGTTAAGAGCCAAGATTATTATAAGTGTCATAACTGGGAGGTTTGTTACTTAAGAGTTATTCTCTGTAAATAAAATATGTATTTCCAAAATACTTTTCCAACTTGGGGACTATTTTCTGGTCACAGAAGATTTTCTCTTGCTTATTGTCAGTCTTTCCTAGGTTTTATTAGGCCAAGATATTTTTCTTTCCAGTGACTTGCAATATGCAGCTGGAAGTAATATTCCATGCATTACTTAGGTCTCAAAAGAAGTTAAAACATTTATTGCTAAATTATGGTATTTAGGAAGGTTTAGATGTCAGCTTCTAATTGTTCACATCTTCTTCATACAACAACTGTTGTAGAGTTGTAGCCAGAGTAACGGCTATTACAAGCTTACGTAAATTAGAATAAATTTAGTACTTTTGCCTTGAAAAAGTACAAACGGATTACTGTGGGGAGGAGCCCTGTTTAAAACAGAAGCGGGTAGAAGATGGCCTGGTGTGAGCAGGCATGCTCTGCGCTCCACACCCCCAGGGCATCCTGCTGCAGTTCGGAGCGCTGGGGAAAGGCAGTCACGGGTTGATTTGCCACCTGGATACATCACACACAGACAACCGAGAGATGTGCTACCCCTTCCACCCATGTTCAAGCAGCAGCTGTGAGAGTTTGCATTTATGCAGTTACTAAAACTCCTGAAGTTCTTCTGTAGTAGTGTCCTTATAGACAGTTTACACACAACAACATGTAGCAAGGATACTAGGCTGCTGAACTTGAACTCATGCTGCAAAACTCAAGATTGGTGGCTATTTCAGCTTCTTGCACAGCTGACTTTCCCATGTGCACTGCCACTGAATAGAATCAAGTCATTTCTGAAGTGTTTGGTCAAATTAAGCAACGAAAAATCATTTAACTACCTGTGGGGAGGGCACCTGCTTATGCTATTGATATTACTTCTTATGGTTTATAGTTGCTCAGCTCTCCAAGATGAAAATAACATATCAAAAAAACCCCCCACCTTTTTTTATCAAATGCAAACGTGTTGTTAACAAGGGATACGCTGACATAACTGAAAAAAAAAGCCCATATTTTTATGGTAGGTAGGAAGGAAAGGAAAAGTGTTGCAGCACAGTATGTGGCTCAGACCACGAGTGGCAGGAAGGAGTCAGTTTCTCCAAATGGCAGCGCTGAACTTCTGCTGACTGCGCATGATGCACTTAAATTATGTCATAGAGAGCTGTGTCATGCTGTGAATGGTACTTGCTTCAGCAAGTGCAATGACTATGGTTAAAGAAATTAAAGCCAGATATTTTCATGGGGAATGTTTGTTTCTTGTAAGTAAGATAGATATTCTAGAAACATCTGTACAAAATGACAAAATTTATTCATTTCAGAAACTGGCGAAATGACCCATACTTAGGTATTTGTAGGGCTGTAATCTTGGAGCGAACACATCCCGTGCATTTCACCTGTGTACCTAAAATTATGCATTTCTTACATAGTTTTAGCTAGATATAAAAAAGGTACTATGGCAGAATCTGTTGCACTATAAATACAGGGGGGGTGGATGAAGGTTATCCAGGCAGACACGATGATGACAGCTGGTGACTTTGCTGTAATTTCACAATAACTTTTACACAGCACAAGCTGCTGTGCTGCTGAAATAAATGCCTCTCTCCCTTTTCTCCTGCACAACTGACAGTCACTCATTCCCTCACCTGAGCTGCCCCCTTCTCTCTGCTGGCAGCAGCATTTGTGCAGGTACTCGGTGAATTGGATAAAAGAGTAGGGATGATTTAAAATTAATCCAGAGGGGAAAGAAAAAAAAAAATTAGTTTTAACTTGGTTCAAATCCCAGTCTTGTTCACCTTGGGAAGATGTGAGCACTTGGGCCAGAGCAAGGGAGGAAGCAGAACAGGACCGCACGAAAACCAGGCAGGTGTGGGGAGCACGGGGACGACTTCCCTCAGTCCCTGCTCGCGCTGGCGTGCATGGATGGTGGAGTGGATGGATGTTGCTCAGCTGCAGAAAGGTAAAATCTGCAACTGTAATTCTGAACACACAGTACATGGCATGTCCAGGGGGCAGAGGCAGAACTGTGGTTTCACAGGAATGGTCCATGTCCTTGGCCCTGCCCGGCAGCTTCCACCACTGAAAATTCTCCAGCATTCACCTTCTGGTGTGGACTGCTAACTGTTTCGGAGGTTTGCAAGTCTGGCAGTACATGGTAGCAACAGGAGTTGTGTGGAAACATGGGTCTTCGTGGCAGAACTTTTCAGGAGGCATGGTTTCATCCAAGGGAGCTCAGAGCCTGCAGGCTAGCCAGTCTTTAGAGTGGGACTGCTTGCTTTGCTATGCTCGACTGCTCTGCAGTATGGGGAGGGACATGACCCGTCCCTTTCCTGGCCATGCATTATTTGGAGGAGGAAGAGGGCAGTCCTTGATTGCAGGTACAGTTAGGTATCTATTTAGGTTGTATTTGAAAGGAAAAAAACCAACAACGACAAAAAAAACCCCACCCCACCCCACCCTCCCAAACACTGTGTACTTATATCCAGGGATAGTTTGCATTCCAGTCCTAATAGAGTATGTTTGGTTACTTGAGGCTAAAGCATTAGTTATGATGCTAGGAGAGTGCTGCAAGGGGTTACATTTTGAAATGGGTTGATAACACGGATACTATGTAGTGGGACTGACCTTAGCTTCCAGTTATAATGGGCAAAGATCTTACTGGCACAGTGGGACAGAGTTGTACTTAAACCATTTCAGATTCTGTCCTTTCCACAGCTGATGTTGGTGTTCTCTCTGAACCTTGCTGTATCTGACAATGCAAACTGTTATTTAGCTTGGTGTGACTGGCATGCTGATCAATACAAGCGCAAAGTTGAAAATCCAAGCAATGAGACAGCGTTCGCCGTGAATGCATGAATGATGTTCACTCATCTGGCTTAACCACTGGCTGAAGTCAAAATGATTAGCCCTTTTCTTTTGCAAGTGTTACATTCTCCTGGAGAGCTTCTAAGCTGAAGTCTATAAGAAGTAGGAAAAATCCACCCCATGATGCAAAACAATAATATGTTTACTGAGGATGAAGTAGGATGGGTGGAAACTTTAGCTTCATGCTTATTTTGGTTGGATTTCATGTTTCATGTTGTATTTGCAAATGCCAGATGTCATCTACGCAAAACTGTAATTGATTCCATCAGATTATTTAGGATGCAGAAGCAGGAATATCTTAATTCTTGGCTATATTTAGACACTGACTGTAGACAGAGGGTTTATATTTGGTGCCTTGGTCCAAGGCAAGAAAAAGAAATTTAGAATCTTTAATTCAGCAAGTCAGTCTGATGAGATAAATTATTTTTCTGTGATTAAGTGTGAAAGTTAGTACATAACTGTGAAGGAGTAGAATATTGTGAACTGATACCGTGCAGACCTTCTAAGACAGTGGTACAAATTTCACATGCTGTCTCCAAGTTCTCAGTTTGCCTTTTAGCTCTTTCAACATTTTCATTCTTCCTGGGACCCTCTAGCTTGGCAAAAATACTGGGTGGTGAAGGTGGGTCTTTGTCCAATAGAAATAGTATTTCCCCTTGGTACTCTATATGGTCTCTCAGACTATCACAACACAGGTATAAGCTTCTTCCGCCAGTTTTGCTTCTGTTTCTTTGCCTCCATTTGGTGGCACAGTTTACTAACAGTGTTATGATTTCCATTTGTGCTGATAGGAAATAGGAATAGTATTCTATTTTGCTTGCCTGACTCATTGTCTTGGGGGTGGGTAGGTATTATGGCCCTCTGAGCAATCCCATAATCACAAAGGATTTCATTTTGCAGAACATCTGCTGTCCCTACTCTGCAGCTGAGGAAAGGAACCCAAGGGTATAGCAGCGGTTTATTATACAAGTTACGAGACAGGTAGTTCATAAAAGCTGCAGAGCAAGAAAGTCTGCACAGCCCCGTGTTGTACAGACAACAACTTCAATCTTGCGGTGCTAGAGGAATATGAAAACTAAAAAACCCTTTAGAAATTTGGAGTTAGGCTTCCTGTCAGTTGCGGAACCGATGGCACAAGGATCTATTTCTGTGTTTAGACAGTGTAATTACCCCTTATTCCACTGGGTACTCAGGGGTAATTATTACAGAAATCCCCTTGTGCACAGAGCAGTATCTTGGGAAGAGAGCTCAAAAAAGAATAACTGATGGAAGAATCATTTGGTTTATTACATGTATACCTGGGCAGCCCTACTGAATACTGACTACAGTAATTTCAAATTCCACAGAGTGCCTCCAGAAGATGAAAAGAAGGTAATTTCTGAACAGTTGCACTTCCCTGACCCTCCACCTCCTGCAGGACTTGTGCTAAGGTTTCAGAGTGTTTTCCCCAGAAATTCCCAAGGTGTTGGACACGGCACGAAACACAGGCTGCAGCATTTCAGGCATTTCAGTGGCTCTGTTGATACCTATCCTCTGATGAAGCAAGAGTGACTTTTTTTTTTTCTTTATTTTTTTCCTGGCCTCAAAAGACTGTCGTTACTGCCCTGCAAATTATCTGAACTTTTGGCACCATCCCATCCAGCCCCCTCTGCTCATTTTGGAGCTTCCCCCTGCACATGACCTTCCTGCAAGCATTTCTGTTCCTCTCTCAGATCAAGAGGGCATTCCCTGGAAAAGCGCATGCACTAGGAAGTCATAGAAGCATCTTGAAACTCCATTAGGGATTGAGAATTTTTTATCTTATCTTCTGGAACCAATCCCTAATGGCTGTTTTGAAAGAGAGATATCATGTAAGGGTGTGGATAAACACACACCATGATTTTATACAGCGGGCAAGTGGCATTATGTCTTTTGTTGCAGGTAGGACACATAATGGCTTAGCTTTCAGGACAGAATTGGAGCAGAATCAGCTAGAGCAATCTGTCTTTTTTCAAACTTCTGTAATAGGCAAGAAAGATCACCTTGCATCAGGACGGAGCAGTCAATGACTTAAGGATATCGAGGGTGATTTACTCTGCAGGCAAGAAACTTAGCCCTTAAAATACTTTTTTGGGGGGGTGATTTATCACATCAGCTCCTCTGCGTTGCTTTGCTTCCTTTAACTTTGCCAATAAAGGCCCAAAACCTCAACTGTGTAGCTTAGATAAATTCAGAGCTTATATGAGCTTACACCAGCCCCAGATGTGACCCTACTGATTTCTTAACCATAGTTACCGTTTTCACTGTCTTAACTGGTGCTCACTTGGTACACGGATTCCTACCAAGAATTGTTTTTAAGTTTAGGGACATTTAAAGTCTTCAAGCCCTAAGCATTAGGGTAAATACTGCCCATTGAAGACCTCATTCAGGATCCATTGTAAGAAATAAAGGTGCACTGAGGAAGGCTTTGCACAGTGTGGATTCAAGACTTCCAACTATCATTTTAGATTTTCCACATATTTTTAAAATCTCAACTTTTGTAAGAACAGAGTAACATTAGCAGTTCATTGATTTTTTTCAACTGGTTGTTTTGGGGACAACTAGAGTGATCTTTACAGGATTTTGACTGGTTGCTTGAGTTTTAGTTTCCTAAAACAGTTCAGTGGGAGAAGTGACAGAGATATCCATGAAATACTATTTTTTTAAAAGGAGTTAGGTGGCTTGTTATATTTTTAATGTATAAGACATCTTTTAAAAACCAAACACTAAGCAAAACCCCTCAGAGAATGCCATAATATGTTACTTCTAATGATCTGTGATATGCTATCTGTTTTAAAGCCATATTTTTTTTAAGGACAGGCTTACTAGTGTACCAGAAAAATGCAACACATCTTGGATGCACCTGCCAGTTAAATAATCTCACAGGTGCATGTGCTGCTCTTCCAATGCAAAGACAGCCCTAACATAACACCGATCTTTTATTTGTGCTGTCTTCATTCATTTAGAGGAGTGTCTTAAGGGTACCAGAAGCTAAATGAAGACAGACCAAGAGTTTTTATCAGATATCTGTGAGCTATAAAGATTTCCATACACCCCTTGCAATGCTGAGTGAGTAGTGAAATCGAGACAGCAGAGCCATGGGTGCCCTTTTAAGTGCTGTTGGCCACTTATACAGTCTTCACAGAGCAGTGGCATCCATACTAGTCACTCTGCCCAAGAGAAACCTTGACATGGGTACATTCTCTCTTTTGCCACAGAGTCCTAAAAGCCGTTCAGTATTTCACAAATAAATTAATATAAAGTAATAGAGAAGAATAAGTCTACCACAAAAGAAGTGATTGAGTTACCTTGGGCTCCATTTACTTATTTCAATGTATCTGTAGTCTATTACAGAACAGTTAGAAGCTATTGGCAACAATGGAACCTTAATTGCACTTTAATTGATTTAAATATACCCTGGAAAAATTTCATTTCAAACATAGACATGGAAAATTTCAATTAATTGCAGCAGTAAGGAAAGTTTGAAATGTTTGCGTTTTTAAGAATTTGTGTTTTGGAAGAAAAGATCAATGCAAAAGGCAATTTCTAAAAACTATTCTGGTTAACACTTGTCATGTCAGAATTTGAATAAAAACTCCAAATTTTAACAGATTTGCTTTTCTGCGTTCTTCAAAAACTGTATTTTGCACCATGTCTAAGTTCTAAAAACTTGTGAGGAGTAAGCAGGTCCGAATCAAAACAGAAGTTGACTCTTGTATTTGTAAGTAGACCTACGTGTTGCATACATACCCCATGCTGATGTGCCAGTGCACAGATTCTGTGTTCTACATGCTGAGTTCAGCCCATAAAGGGCATGCATATGTTATAGCTTTTAATTTTAAAAGCCTGGCTGCCTTCATCAAGCTGTATGAGCCATTGCTTTTAACTCTGACTGTCCCATACTGATTACCAAGGTGACAGAACCATAGAGGGAATTTATTTCTCTTAAGTAGCTTGAAGTGCCCAAGACACCCCACAGCCTCTGTTCTGTCATTCTTGTATAAATGGCAGACCACCTTTTGGCAGCAACTTTTGAAATTGTAGGTTTTGAATACCTTTTGTCTCAGAGAACAGGTTATTGCACCTACTGAATTTTTCTTTAGGGAACTGAAGACTTGAGTATTTACAGCAAAACATCTTGCTCATCTATTAGTTACTGCAACTCAGCAAAGAGTTTCAAGACATGTACAGCTCTACCGTAAAGACATCTTCCTCCTGTCAGGTCTTCTGCTCTGGAGATGTTTTGACTCTTTCTGAAGTCTTTCAGAGCAAGCTCTGAGAAGGTCACAAAGTGGACATTCTGTCCATTGATGGCATAGGAAGAAAAAGAAATTGTGTGGACACTGGGCAGGAAGTGTTCAGACATTAAATGTTTTATTGGGATAGAACACTGCTACGTGAATTTTTATTTAAATTGAAACTGTGCAATTCGGCTGGACGTTATAAAATCCTTGCCTTGTGTACAGTAATATTCTTTTTGTGACTTTGCCAGACAGCTTCTGTGCTCATAAAGGATATCTGAGATTTCTTTTTATTATTTTATGGTGAACTTAGTATCCTGAGGAAGTCCTGCTTAAATCTCTGCATCATCAAGTAGATACGCATTTGTACTTCTGCATCAGACATTACTGCTCAGTAACAAAACATTAAGCCTGACAGTAATGCATTATTGAAAAGTTTGAGATGCCTGCATGTGGTTTTTAAGGAGCTGTACTAAAATTATGATTAAGAGCACTCTACAGTGCTCAGGAACATTTTATAAAAAGCAAAATGTAAATCTCATCAGGAAACCTTTTATCTTTTTTAAGCATATTGTTTTTATTTGTATGTGTTTGAGAAACATCTGAGAATCCCATTTTACACTACATCTATCCACCTTTTCGTTGTGGTTAGCACGGCTGCAGCTGACTTAAGACACATGAAGCCACTACACTTTAGAAAGCTGAAAAGATACTTTCCTCACAGGAGGGAAATACAGATCTTGACATATTGCTGGAAAATTAAAGAAGTGTTTGTTGAAGTCCATGACATTCCCCACAAAGAAGACACTAAGAAGACTCTTGAGAACACAGAGAGCTTTACTGCATGCATTAGCACTGTAATTTCTAAGTAAGTTTCCTTGTACTCAAAGCCTTTTCTCTCTGTAAAAAGCCTGATGTCATTTGGGGGTTATGTGAACTGCACAGATTCTGTATAAGTTTTGGCAGAAATTTAAGAAAAAATCATAGGGCCAGCACAAGAATTTGTAGCTAACATAGGGTAAAAAGATTTGCAAGTGTAGTTCAAGTATCAAACAAGCTTTACTGTTGGTGAACTACTTTTTCTGCACATAAGACCCTTCTGGCAAATTTTCATCTGCAGAAATAGCAGCATTTAATCAAATAAATGCACACAACTTTCAGTTATGGTGCACGTGCTACTACAGGTTGAAAAACAAAAGAAAGAATTAGGAAAATTGTTTCAGTGTGAGAACAGCTTTTCTGAAACCACTTTTGACATGGTTCTAGTCTTTGAAGTGACAGAATCTACATTCTTCACTGTAAAGTGAAGACTTGCATCCTCTACTTCCAAGGCACTTTATTTTTCAAATTCCTTCTGGAAATAGAAGTCTCAGATTTGGACAGAAGTAGCTTCAAAATGACTTCCTTAATATAGGCTTTTTGAAATAACTGGATATTTGGTCATCACGCTGACTTTAGTTTCACTGACTGACTTCTGAGGTATCCTCTGACAGATCCCTGTGTGCGCCAGCCTTCCTTTCCTCAGCCACTCTCAAAAGGAAAAAAAACCCAAGAAATCAGTGTGGCAGGGAGAAGGTATTTGGTGAACATGGCAAAACTGAGAGGGAAAGGAGTGGAAGGTGGCATGAGGTCGAAACAGGCTCAGGGTCTTTTTGGATGGTTTGGAATAGTGGGAGAAGGTTAATCCAAGCGCTACATGTGGATAGGCTTGATCTAAAAACAAGCTGCTTCCAGTAAGAAAGGTAGGGGCAGGGATTGACCAGGTACCATGCTCCGCTCACATTACAGTATCAATGAACTTCATGTCTGTAGAACTAAGGGAATATTTACCCTTGACAGATAGGGGTCAGACTGGGCACACACCCATCGGTAATGAACGTCTACTTCCCTCCCGGAAGCTACCATACTTACATTAAACTCATAGCAAGCTCCTGATATTTTTGCTCCTCTAGTTAGCGCTAATGCTTGGTGGTCTGAGGAAAGGAGGAGACCAGTGTCTACTGTGTGCAAGGGACATGCTCTTTCCTACCATGCTGGCATTTGGATCAATCACAGTTAGTTTAAAGCCTTGACTCTCCCTCGTGCACTGTGCTGTTGACAAGGTTCTTGCTTCCACCTTGCTATTTCTCTGCTCATTTACCTTGCTGCTGTCTCCAGACATTTATCTTATCACTTCTGACTTCTTCCTTAGCTGTTAACTGAGGGTTTTCAAGAGTTTCCCCAGGATTTGTATGTTAGTGTATGACACTTTCTACTACTACTCCACAGTTGCCTTTGGTTTCCTCTCCTCCACTATCACCCCAAGTCTGTAGCTGCTTTAAGTGACCTGCAGTCCATGGCAGCTTGGGGTTTTGGTTTCTTGCCTATGCTATGGGTGGCCATCTGCTCACCCGCATAACAGGTTCAGATTTATGGCACTTTTATTCCTTAGCATTCCTATAATGTCATCTGTGTTGTGTCAAGAATTTCTTTATGTGTTTGGCAGGACTTTACCTATCAGTTTGTCCGGGATTATATTTAACACCTGATAAGGTACAAGGGATGATTCAGCATGTCATAGGAGGGATCCCTTTCCATCCATTCTCTATCCACTGTCAATCTCTTGGTTCGCTTTACTGCTGACAAGATCTTTCCATTGTTTGTGACTATTGGTAAAGATAATTTTTGCTCACTGGTACAAGGATGGGTGCTATGCCATGGGTGCAGCAATATTGTTGCGTATGGTAAGAGCATAAAGCATCCAGTACTTTTAAAAGAACAAACTTGTAATCATAGTTTTGCCTAAGTGTCTTCCAGACTGCCAACTCAGTTTTGGGATGTGGTCTATCATTCATATAATTAAAAGCAAACAGTCTTGGTTTTGACTTCTTCCAGGTTTGTCTGCAATCTTTTTAGTATGTCTTCCCACTTAATTGCTATGTTTTTATCAGGGCTATACAGATCATTAATTTTCACTTTAGGCAGATATATTAATTATTCCTTGGATGGTTCTGCTGCCATGAACACTTTAGACTGTTGCTTTAGGATGAAATCTACTATCCCCACCCAGATCTTTGCTACAAATTGTAATCAAATGTTCCCCAAGTTGTGTGTTTTTAAACTATGGAATCTTGAGCATTTTCCAAAAGTACCATGATTGTCATAAGTTCTTATGCCAGTTTTCTTGTCGTCTAAGTCTGTTCCCTCTGTGTTTCTAGATGTTAGGTAGAAAAAAAGTAAGACAAAATAAACCTCTTCCTTTTTTCCCCGTTACTCAGCATCTGCTGTTTCTGTGTTTCAGGCACTATCCTTGACATCGATGTCTTAGTCTCTTTCCATCTCCCCCTTTCTCCTCCCCATATCACAACAAAGCTTTACCTTCATTTCCTCATCTCTTTTTACAGAAGCAGCTACTGTTCCCATGCTTGGAGAAGGTTTGTTGTCTGAAATCCCACATTTCCACTGGTCTGGCTCTTTCACCGTACTTGCTTGTTCTTGTGTTAGGTGCTGCTTTGTCTACCTGTCAGTCACACGTCCCGTACAGCGACACTCGCTTTGCCACCTGCTGCTGCCAAGCTTCATGTCCTTCATGCTGCGTCACATGAGAGGGTTCCCTGCTTATAAAATGAATGTGGCCCTTTTCTTTAGCAGCAGAATGATTTGTGGAGGTGCTGTAGTGAGCACTGTGGCCACATGTTTTCTCAAGGCTTCGTCACATCCCTGTAATTGGTGCTGTCCCCTCCCCAGGCTCTGTGTCCCTCACTGATGGTTTTGAGACCTGGCAAGGGCTTCACCAGCACAGAGAGAGGTGGGAAGCACTTATTACAGCCACAAGCACAGGACAGTCATTGGGAGGAGCTATCGAGGGCTCTTTTATCCCTTTCTACTATTCATCAAGTTACCAGGAAAAACATGCATGAAATAAAAAGGTCAGCTGACAACAGTGGGAAAATGGGAAGACAACAAATATGGAAGACAGAAGACATGGATTTACCTGACTAAATCTTGGGTTAGAATCATTTTGGAGCAAGAAATTAGAGCAGGTGTCAGAGAGGTAACAAACTATGTGGCTTGAAAGTCTTCAAAATTTTCATGGGAGGCTTTTTTGACATATAGAAGAATAAGGCACACAGCTTTCAATTTCTGGGTGCCTTGAACTATATATATGTATGTTATCAAAGTAAACATTTCAGCAACAACACTTATTTTGGTAAAAACGTATAAAAATTCTACCTAGATCTCATGGAAAAGGTGAGGCACGCCCCATGCCTAACACATCTCTGGGCAGTAGAAGCCACTGGTCTAGACCCTGAAGCTGGTTTCTTTTAGTATTCCTTGACAGCAGAAAAAAGCATCACAGAGTTTTTAAAAATGATGACCCTGAGCTTTGCATTCACCTGCAACAGCCCAGTGCAGTGGTGCAGGATGCACCCAGCCGATAGCAGAGTGACAGACTTTCACGGGACCTTCTGCCTCCTCCTGATTTGCACCAGCGACTTAGCTCACCTCCCTTTCCACAGCCTCCTTTCCTTCCTGCTCCCGAGGTTGCTGGCTGTCCCCAGCCGAGACGTCTGTCAGCTATGCTGTGAAACCAATAACCTGCAGAGTGGTACAGCAGGCAGATGTGTGTCTGATGCTGCTGCAGCAAGACTCGCTACTACTCATCTGTCAAAGCCACTGGGCAGCACAGGAAATAAAAAGAGATTTGTTGAGAAAAAGAAAAATCAGACTTGCAGGTTAAATCCCCTTGCTGTCACAAGAGCTTTCTAGAACTAACTCACTGTCTTTTCAGGGAGAGAATGCAGGTTTTCTTTCCTTTCCCTCGTCCTGGTTTTATCCCTTCCCTTGCTGGAAGGATTCCCACATAGAAAGCTGCAGCCTCCTCTGTGTTCCTCATCACTTGAGCATCTACCTCAGCTGCCTGAATCCTCAGTATCGGTCTTGTTTGTTAGCTTACCTGGCAGAAGGGGTTTCTCCAGAGCTACTCACAGGTCCCTTTCCAACTACCACAAATTTATGTGGCTGCTGGTACTTTGTAACATCAGGCAGTAGATACCTGTAGCACAGTCCCTCTCCCTTAAACATAGAGGTATAATGCAAGTGTGCAGCAAAAGAAAGCCATAAATGTCTAAATTATACAGAAAATGCCGAACAGTCAGTGTGGTATCTCTAAGTTCATAGAGGTTCCCAAAATACCACACTGAGGCAGAGGGCTTGAGATGTTCTGAAACTAGCCTGAGGAGTCCCTAAAGCTAGTTAGCATGTTGTGTGTTGGAAGGGCTGCATGGAGGTTCAGAGAAAGAAAACAAAACCAATTATGATTTCTTCTCCTCTCCTTTCTCCTCCCATGGTCATTTTTTGATGTGTCATTTTTAAAAATCCAGATTTCCAACCATCCCAGTAAACAAGTTTTTATAGCAAGCTGTGCATGTATTCTTTCATATACATCAACAGAAAAGAATAAATTATGTCTTCCTGCAGAATCTGACTATGGAAAACTTACATATTAGAAAACAATACAGCAGTTTCTCTTCCTTTTTTTTCTTTTTAACCCTATCAAGCATGTGAGTTAACTCTTTTAGCATTCCTAAAAATGCTAAATACAAATTTGGTAGAAAGGATACACCATTTTTCCTCCTAGGAAAGGATATTTTACTTTGGAGTACAGGTACCAATAGTAAGTAATATCTCAGAAGTTAATTTCCCCCTTTTCTTTGTATGATTGTATACTTGAAGCAGTATGTGCTTAGGGAAGGCTGTGGTGCCATTGCATTTTTTTCAAAGCTTAAGAAGAGGAAAAGAATTGTAAATCATTTGCTGCCCAGAAAAGAGCAAAATACAACCAAACTCAGAGAAACCTTTTGAAGACCACTTACAAGTGAATTACAAAAAAGTCTTACATAAAGGGTCTATTTTTAACACCTCATTTTTATGAAGTTTAAAGGATAGAACTTGAAACTACTCTCCCATAATATAAATTTAATGATTTTTCATAATCCAAGTCTATTTATTGTACCAGGATTAAAAAATCTACCGCTAAGACACAAGGGACTGAAAACAGGCTGTGAAAACTTGAAAGCTTTGAAATCTCTGGAAACACGCAAATTTTGGTATGAAAGTGTTGCGTCTAGTCAGATCTGTACATTTACAAGCTGTCTACTCTTACGCTGAGCATTAGCACAGATTTACAATCACCAGCTATGTTACTGTACAGTAAGGCACTGAAGTTGCTCTTCCACTTGAGTATGCAATGGCATAGAGTGAACCGATTAAATTTAGATAAATAGATCCCTGAAGATCAGCAGACGAGACATCTTGGAACGCTGTCTTCACAGATTACTGAATGAAGCTGGATGTGAATGTCTGGTCTATCACCCCTCTTCCTACAAAAGCTCTGCTCACTGGCAGTGCAGCCTGTCTGATGTCCTTGTTTACTGCCACACAGACTATAGGCTCCATTGAGGGAAGTCCATCAGCATCCTGTTATCCAGAATTCTATAACGTTAAAAAAAACAGAGAGCTTTGCATGAAGAGCTGTATTTCCTCTAGCCGGTGAAATATACTTAGGTAGTTCTCTTGCTGAATTTTATAAAAATTATGTCTATAGTGATAAGAGGATAAGGTAATGTTTTAATTTAAAAGAACTGTACAAGAGCTCTGGGCAGCCTATCGACTGTATGTTAAAGGACAGCATTAAGTGGACTAAAAATTGCTATGGGCATGGCACAGCTGGCCCAGCCAGCTACCCGCAGCTCTACCTGCCCCACAATTTGCCCTCCCCCAGTCATTCATGAGTTGGGCATTGACTTCTGTCCCAAACTCTCTTTGAAAGTAGGACCTTGCTGTGAGTTCTGTAAGAGGATGGGGAATGAGGAAAGCTTGGGAACAAGCTTGGGTACAAGGCCAGATTGTACTGAGACCTCACACACCGATTCTCTCTGGGGACCTTCTCAGTGAGCTGTCACAGCAACTCTTCCAGCAGCAGGGGTTTATATGAAGTCTGTGTTGGCCAGTAAGGGTTAAGCTTGCAGACCAAATCTTCTCTCCACAAGAGCTTCAGTAGGACCTCTCTCCTTCACTTGGCTGCTGGGTGGTTTTCCATGCATTTGGGTTTATTTTCTGTCTTTGAGATTGTCTTTGAAAGTTTGACCTGTCGTTTGGCTGAAATTGGGTGACATACATGAAGTTAGTGGAGAGGGACAGACAAGCAGATACAGCAAGGTCTCACAAGCATCATCAGCTTAGGAAACGGAAACAAAAAGTCAGAAACCAGATGAATGTGAAGAGGTCTGAACAGTATAGGCTTGAACAGCCCACCACTGAATAATAAATTCCTATTCATCCAGACACATCTGTGCTCCAGGAGCTATCTTCAGTCATTGAGACAAAGGGTGAAGGGTGTTGTTGGGGAAGGGTGTGGAAGGAGAAAGGAAGCATAGTACTCACTGTCTAGCCCAGCTATATTGAGTAAAGCCGAGCCAGACCCCACTGCGGAGGGGTTTTTTTGTGTATTGGGAATATTTAGGCTAGATCCAGTCCCGCCAATTGTGCAGCTTCATCACATGCTTTGGGGAGGGGAAAAAAGTTATGCAATAAAACTAGAAAATATGATTGAAGCTACCAAGCTTTGCAGCAGGCTAAGGAGGAGGTTTAATATTAGAAACTACTTCAGTCTCTTTTTCAAAAATCTCTCTTTTCAACAATTAGAAAGAAGGTTTCTTTAGACTTTATTCTTTTAGTCTCATAAGACATACAAATTCAAAATAGTCCGTCTGAAAGGCCTTATCTAGCTCCCATTTCAGGTCAAAATTTTTTATGTCCTGTTTGTATTTGCCTCCGTTGATTCTATTGAGGCAAAGGGTAGAGTATGTCATTCTATAATGCTTATATGTTATTAGAAATACATGTTGAATCAGTTGCTTTAAAATCTCTCCACCAGTTATTTATAGTATCTTTTCTTCCAAACCCCTTTACAATAAAAGAATAATGAAGCCTTTTTGAGTGAATAAGCTTGAAATTAGGGCATAACGCTAGTAGCAAACAGAGCTTGTTATGGACCAAGACGTACCTTTCCTCTTATGAAAAAACCAACATGTTCTGTATGATAGGATTTCCATAAACATCCAGTGGTTATAATATGCTTTGTCCACTGAACCAGCTCTTAAAAACTTCTCTAGTTTGAAGCTAAGTGAAGATGAAGTTCTCACCCTGAAGAAGGCGAACATCTCTGAAACATTTTTACTCTTAAAACATTCTTAGGTAGAAAAGATTTTGGGGACAGAATCTTTAAAAAAAAGCATAAATCACAGAAAACTGCATGGAATTAATTATATTTACTGCAAACCTGTCTCTGTTTTAAGTATTAGACATAGGGTGGTTTCTAAGGTTGCATGATGTGGATCAGAGATTCCCCTGACATTCTAGCTCTTTCACAAAGCAAAAGCATTACATTTGCTACAGCTAAATAAATCCTTATCCTTTGAGGCAAAAGACGAATATTTAACACAACTGCACAGCCTCAGAGATCTACTACATGTCTGTCTTTGTTGATACCTGAATGGTAAGTGCAATGATAAATAAGAACAGAGGCTTCACAGAGGGACATTAAACACAATATTACTCAATAAAAGAGACCACTGCTTTGTTTCAAGAGCTCTCAGACTAAATGATGCTTTCAAGTTATGTTTTATATTTGACTCATGCCTCTTGCAAAGTTCTGGCACATTCAGTGAATGCACAACCAAAAAAGCAAAACTCAGCATTTCTTCCCAGAACACTTGACACAAGTCAGCATGCCTAATGCCAGTCTGCCAGTCCTTGCTAGTTCTAATAAACATCTCTTGAAGTGGTTTCATTCCACATTATAGACAAGAAGAATAAAAAAATCCCAGTAGAGTTACTCAGTTATGCCTGGAGACAACTGACAGAGAAGAATTGCCCTGTGCTGCACAGAGGAGCATACAGATGTGGAACAAATGAGGCTGGTGTGGCAGGCACCCCCAGCACCCATACCATTCCACTGGAGGCCACCTGAAGCCTCTTCTGAAGGAAGGACATCTTACAAAGAAGAAAAGATATAACAGCTATTAGCCCTAACAGGAATACTTTTCTCCAGCAGGCGTTATATCTTTTCTGTTTATTATTTAGCTGTCCTCTCGGGGGGAAAAAGTCACCTTGAAAACCCAATTCCTGGTTACCTGTTACTATCTGTTGCTTTTCTTTCTGAGATACTGTCAGCACTTCCAGCGCTACACTAACTTGTGCATGAGCACTCAGCATTGGATAACTGAGCACTCTATATATTTGCAGTTAATAACCCAGTCATCTTTTATTCCAGGGCTGTCTCAGACTGTTAGGAAGCATTCTTCTGTTCATTGACTTTCCTGAAGTTTGCAGAGTCTTCCTAAGGGCATATTCCAATACCGTTCCTTTATTTTTTTCCACACTGGGCAGCCATACTTGTGTTGTTTGCAGGGTGCTGCCTATGGTGGACTTTGAGTTCTGAATGCCATTCCACTTCAGGTCTAATTTTAAATGTGTTTTATGTTTGTCCTGATTTTCCACAGGATCAAAGTCCTGTTTATCATTCAAAACCTCAGGCAGGGGCACTTCCTTTGCCCATCAATAAACATATTGCTAAGAGTTAATTCCGGATCTTTGAGTAGGCCAAGAGCTTTGCCTCAAATTGCAGTCCTAGTCTGGTTTTGTATCTGAACTCACCTTCCAAAACTACCTTTGAAAGCCAGACAAGTCCCTTTGAAAGCCAGACAAGTCATTAACTCCATTTTTACTTGCATGTAACATCGTGTTAAAAACCACATTGTTTCTGGGGCTCATTTTTGTGCATTGCTCATATTTTGAACATAGCCTGGTGGTTAGCCATCTCTACTCAAGTTAGCAAAAATAATGAAAACAAACAGACTCTTCAGTACCATCTACTTTCAGAAACATGAATGCTTCTGCCCATCTTCTTTTTCAGATAGCATCGACTCCTGCCAAAATGAAGCAATGTCTGAAACTTCTCCATTAGCCTTCCCCATTTCCAGAGTTTCAGCTCTCCGTGGAGGAGGATCTGCTCCTTTCTTCCACTAAAGCTGGGGTAACAGTTTCCATTGCTACTTTGGCTGCTCTGAACTGGTGCGCGGCTGTGGTCGGTGTCCCTCGTGAGGCCATCGTGTGACCTCCCTCCCCCAAGCCGAATGCGCAGCTCCATCCCCAGCCCCAGGCCTCCTAAGGATGCCATTCTGCAGAGAAAACTGCAGGAATAATGTCCCCTAGTACAGGCTGAGATAACTCCATAAGCAACCCTGACTGCAGGAGGAACGTGGCAACATGAGGGAGATTTGTTTTTTCTGTTTGTATGTAAATACATCTGCCACCCTTCCCTCCCGTGTAAAGGCAATGCTTTTAATGACACACAAGCAGGAAGTGGTTAAAGACATGTTGCCAGGCAATTTTTTTCAAGTTGATTAATCATTACAGATAATCTGAATGTAGTTAATGAAAGTGTTGAGAACCTAGAAGTTGTGTACTCCATTGATACCATGTGCTCTGACACGAAAGCTAATTCAGCTGAACCAAAAAATGGCTTATGAAAAATTATGCAGGTGATGTAGCTGGCCACTCTTGTTCAGGCTCTCGTGAAGTCACCAGGTATCCTGCTTGTGATTTATTTACCCGTAACCAAAACTTCCAAATAACCTGCTCTATCCTGAAACACTTGTGAATTGCTCAATAATATTCACAACTGTAACTGCACTTCTTTCCCCAGAAAAATAGACTCAAATTAATACTGCTGAGGACAGCAGACAGTGGACAAACCTTTTCAGAGACATTTTTAAGTTATGTAGTTTAAAAAATGCAAAAGATTCTGCTGAAACAAACAGTTGTGTCTTGCTGCAAATTACTGAAAAACACTTAATCTCGTTCTGCCAAGGACTAATCAGAGTTTCCCTGTGACTGCTGGCAAACAGCATTTTTGCAACATTACAGGTTTCCAGGGGTGTGGTAGTGGCGGAAAGATTTTGCTGGTAATGTTCTAAGTTTCTGGTTGGGGGAATCCCTCCCCCTTTCAATTTTTTTCAGTTCAACATTAGACTGTTTCTGTCACTGATGCCATGATTCATTAATTTCCCAAATGCTGAGAGCATTCACTAGATTTATCTCTTACGATGCACTGTTTTCCCCTCGCTGCCTAAATCCCATAACGTATCACTAAACTCCCATTACTGGAAGTACACCATGGGAAACAGTGGGTAGAGAAGATCTCTGTGCAATGGAAAGGTGCAATTTTGCAATTAATGACTGAAAGACTTTGATCGGAGTTGTTCAAATGATGCTTTGGTATTTCTAAAACAAAGTTCAGAAGTTCTGTGGAGTTATTTCAACCATTTGAGATGAGCACAAATATTTAAATAAGACAGATTTCCATTGGATTGATATTCTCATTTTTGCCCAAGTTAATTTCTGTTTTAGAGACAGAAGAGGGGCTGGAAAACTCCATTGGCATTTTTACCAGCTTTGTGGTCTTTTCAAATTCAAATTAATCCAGAAGAACAATTTTGCTGGAGTGGGTCCTTTCCTACTCACATCACTTATTATTTTAATTGCCTATATTGAAACTATTATTTGTATTCATGAATTGCCACTTTAGTGACAAAAGGCCAAATTCTGATCTCCCTGTTTAGTGATAAATGCGACTACTCCGTTGACTCTATTGCGGGTGTTCTTCCTTCGCAGAGGTGTCGGTGAGCCTGGGTTTTCTTCCAAAAATCAGGAATG